>NW_019419863.1:6581-7529 GCF_000390285.2 Anoplophora glabripennis
AATTTTATATTTTTAAATTCTTTTGTTAACAAATATTTATACTAATTTATTACAATTGTTTTTTAAAAAAATAAGGTACTGTATTAATTTTCAAAAATTAAAGTTTAAGTAAATAAACTATTTTATTAAAAATTTCCAATCTAATATTTTCTTAGTTTAAGAAAATTTTTGTTCTTTTTTCGAATTTCTACGGGGGCCGCTGCCCCCTCCTGCCCCCCTTGGCGATGCCTTTGATACATGGTGTTTCTTAAGTAGAGGTCAAAAATCCAGGCGTATTCTGTGGCCAAATATAAGTTTTTTTTGTTATATAAATGTGGGGTCTTAGGACAGCCATTGTCCAGCTACAGCGTGTCAAAAATTTAAAAAAAAAATCAGTTTTTAATTTTTAATTTCCAAACCGATTGAGATAATTTAACCAAATTCGGTGTGCCTATTTAGTATGACAATGGGAATGAAACAGAAAATTGCGCCATTATATTGTCTTCACTTTTTGTTTCTTTACACTTTTTTGTATTCCAAACGGATTAACAACAATTTGTTGTTAATCGGTTTGGAATACAAAAAAGTGTAAAGAAACAAAAAGTGAAGATAATACCATGGCGCATATGATGTCCTATTTTCTTTGTAATATTATACAGGGTGATATATATTTTTTTCGCAAATAATGACCTATGATACCCACACCTCCACCATTGGTAAGTTTGACCCCTACTTAAGAAAACGCCCTGTACATTTACTTTTCAAAAAACTATATAACAAACACCTTTATTAAAATTATTAATAACGATTAATAAATGTGTTTAAAGAAGATATTTAATTTTTTAATACAAAATGACCTCTTATGGGGGCGTGGTCTTACAAAATTTATTTTCGAATTTTAAGAATTGTTTTAGTGGAGTCATTATGTAGGAAAATTTTTCTTGAACATATCTAGCATTTAATAATTAG
>NW_019419864.1:0-3256 GCF_000390285.2 Anoplophora glabripennis
ATTAACCGAAATTTCCCCACAGACGCTATCGAACGTAACGTCGTTACTGTTAGTCGCTGGTAGCTGTTACTTAGGGGGCCAGCAAGGAATTAGTTGGCTCTACACACCGCAACATAACCGACTTCCGGAATAATCGAAAGGGGTGTCTAAATAATCCTGAACTAGATATTGCATGGTAAATACCAGTGAAAGTTACACAAATGGCGGTTTCATACCGCATATCAAGTATTGTAGATTAAATATGCAGCAAATTACTTTGTGTGGTAAGGAGTTAAAATAAGTGTGTTATCTTCGACAGTATTGGGGAACTAAATATGTATTTATTTATGATATGGCGTTACTTATGTAGTGAAGACGCATAAAGCGCGAACGGCAGCCCTTGTAGCAGAGGAAAAAGGAAGTGGATTAGTTCTCATGTAATTCCAGCATATAATTTTCCACTTTGAGAGAACTTTACAGGGTATAAAAATAAGATAGTGGATTGGGCGCCAACCTACAAATAATTAGAATACTAAAACCCCTATAACAGTTATCTCACCATGTAGGTAGGGAGTGGAGAATTAAATGGAAACAAATATTTATTTCTCACAATGTTTGTGCTTGAAGGTGGACAGTGGTTGTACAGCTCGATGTCATGGAATAGGTTCGGCAAGAAGGAATGAAATAGAAATCTCGCCATCCCTAAGAATCTCTCCTTATCAATATCAAGAAGTTATATAGCTACACGCTGTTGTGTGCTAGATCTATGTTGAAGACAGCTAACGTACCTACTTACCAAGTATATAAAATAGTGAATTTTTCCTAAGTGGAATGCCAGATTCACAAAACTATACAGAATGTTACAGTATTTACTTAGAGGTTTGCATATCAACCTTTAAAAACTAACTTGCTAGTTATCTTTATAACTTTACTAGCAACCCGCCCCGGCTTCGCACGGGTAAATATAAAATAACCTATGTTACTCCGAGAAGATGTAGCTTACGGTAAAATTGGTTGACTAGTTTTTGAGTTAAATCGTAACAAACAAAAAATCAATCATCTTTCATCTAATGCGACTCTAATATTAATTTTAAAATAATTCACGATATATCTATATACCTAAAGACAACAAACGAACTCAAAACTAAAAATGCAAAACCTTTAAATTTAAAACAATATAGGTAACTACCAACAATGTGAAAACAAAACGAATTAAATTAAAGTACCTATGTTCAGGACTATCAATTTTAATTAATAAGTAAGTAGTTAGGTATCTAACTACCTAAAGAAAACAAACACGAAACAAAAATGCGACTATGAAGTTTTAAATGATTCACAATAAGAAAAAAACAAACAAATTATTAAAACTCAATGAAATAAAAGTATGTTTGCAAGTATCTATGTATGTTCCGACTACCTAAAGACAACAAATACAAAACAAAAATGTGACCTTAAAATATCGAACGCAATTATAACTTTCCAACAACACCCAGAAAGAAAACACATTCGTCAGTCGTCACCTCCATTCGCTCCAAGTCAGATTATTAAAAAAGATATTCATTTAAATTATATGGTGTAAAGGAGTAAAATAATGTCCTTGAAATGCTTAGTCTCTAACTTATTTAAAATGATAAGGATTAATACCGTATTTGTATAAATAGCTTTTACATTAGGTACCGCTTTATAATTGCCAATTTTCTAAAGTATTAAAATGGATATAGGTAGTATGTTATCTTTAACATACAGACATATGCCATCGCCGACTTTTCTGTAGGCATATATAAGATACACAATTCCACCATACATTGATACACTACATAAACTTTTGGCCCCCCCCCCCCGGCTCGGACGCGAGGCGCGGGCCGGTCAAATCACGGCGACACGAAATTAATTTCGTTGCGCATTATTTTGATTTTGCTAAATCTCCTAAGGTATTCATTTAATTTGCATGGCGTAAAGGGAAAAAATAATCTTCATGAAATGCTCAGGCCAACTAACGTATTTAAAATGATAAGGATTAACACTGTATTTGTTTAAATAACTTTCCAATTACCGCTTTATAATTGCCCATTTTTAAAGTATTAAAACGGATATAGTATATTATCATTAAGAGATAGACATATGCCATCGCGGACTTTCTGTAGACCTATATATGGTACACAGTTCCACCATACATTATTTTGTTATATCTCAAAGGGTTTAGGCACCGTTTTCGTTGAAAGCTCCCAGACGGCATATTTTTTTTCAGACACCTCCAACAAATATCGTTAATGGATACAGAAACTTAACAAATTATATACTAAAACCTTTTTCGAGAACCACTCTATCCATTGGAGAAAACAGCACGAAAATCGGTGCAGTAGTTTTTGAGATTATCGCAAACAGACAAACAGACGCGGCGGAGGACTTTGTTTTATAATATGTAGTGATATTCACTTAAATAAATTGTGAATAGATAACTCAATTAAAAGATAAACCAAATTAATAAATAAATTAATTAATTAACAAAATATAAATCTGGTGTGTAAGATTTAATAATAATTTAATATACGATTATAATCTGGTATTTTAATCTACGAATTTCTTAATCTACAATTTTAATCTGGCATGCTCTAAAAGGGAGAAAGAAAAGAATGAAAAAATTTCAGTAGCACATGGTTGTTCACCATTGAAGATTACAAATTTACAATATGTACTTAAGTGGTTAATAAAAATCATATTGAAATTTACTAAAGTAAATACAATTAACATGGTATGTAAATGTTCAATTAATTACCTCTAAAGATGGACTTCAAACTACACGTGATTTATTTCAGATAAGCTATTCGCTTTAATTGAAATCACTCGCGGGCAAGTTTACTATAATACCAGAAACTTAATCAAAGAGGCTTTAAATTCGTTTCGTCAAGGGTTTTGTTAGAATTTACTGCTAAAAAAACTATCTATTCTGATTGGCCGCACAAAACGAATTAAAATCAGACTAGTGATTTGTTACTCCATCATTATAGAACAAGTTCGAAAATTAACCAACATCTAGACTTTAGAATCGCTGTCCACTGATCTACTACATCCGCTTTCACTTGTTGAAACCACCGACAAAGAACAATAAGAGCGTAACCTTAAATATTTTGACATCAGGCTGTAAATAGTTTACATGGCGAAACTTATATCACCATTGTTTACATTTTATAACGATATAAAATATAATAAAAATGTGATACAGTTATCTATACAAGGAAAGATGGTAATACAATTCGATACAGTAGGTATTACACTC
>NW_019419864.1:5880-7519 GCF_000390285.2 Anoplophora glabripennis
GCCACATTGCACGTCGCACTCCAATAGGAACGTTTTCCAACAAAACTGGCAGATCATTTTGTAGAAAGTGTAGGTAAACCTCACCACCAAGCCTTTGAGGAAAGAAATGTGGCCCAACTAAATGATCTCCCACGATGCCAGCCCATACATTCACAGAAAATTTATTCTGGAACCCACGTTCCACCACTAAATGAGGATTCTCGTCACACCAATAATGTTTATTATGTAGATTTATTACACCATCATGCCCGAATCCAGCTTCATCCATGAAAAGAATTGAATTGATGAAATTTCTGTTGCCATAATGGAGATTTATAATTGTCCTGCAAAAATTCAGTCGTGCAATCGGATCTCTAGGGAGTAGGGCTTGGACTTTTTGATAGTGGAATGGATGCAGGAGTTGTTCCTGCAAAATTTTATGGACTGAGCTTTTGGGAATATTTTCCTGCGATGCAATTAACCTAACGCTTATATCAGGATTATTATCAACCACATCCATTTCACGAATTTCAGCCGCAGGAGTTCGAGTTCGTCGTGGGGGACCGACCTCAAACCACCTCGTCATAAAAGAGCCAAAGTCACCCAATCTATGATGAACAGTACTGAACAACTGCGGTCGTGAATTCTTCTATTTGGAAATGCATCTCGATAAAAACGTTCTACTCTTGATGCATTTCCCGCAGCTAAGCCATAATAATAATGCATGTCGCGCAGCTCCTCATTCGAATATTTATTATAATTATTATTGTTATTATTATTATTCATTTTATCAGTTTTAATCACGATACTTATTACACACAAATGATCGCAACATAATAATTCACATAAATATTATCTATCAAAAGTAGCTAAGGCAACATTAAGTTATTGTTTTCAAAGCCTTCTTTGTAAATCTAAAAAATCAGTTTAAAGCAGCGTTAACGCATGAAAATGTTTGAAGTCGTTTTTCTCAGAAACGGTTCATTTACTTTCAGATACGTTTTTAAATAATTTTTGATACTCTTTAACATGGTGCTGTTCAAATTTGTAAAGCGGTGAAAACAAAAAAGTTGTAGGCCATGGATCGAAGATTAAGGCCAGGTTAGGCCCTGTGGCACTGGAATATTTGCATCATATTTGGAACATAAATCTACAAGGGCACTAGTAATACATTGGAAAGACTTGGAAAAAATCAAATCACAAATAAAGAAGTTATCTAAGAAAAACTAAAAAAAAATTTTTTTTGACACCCTGTATCTCCGTTAATATTGAATTTTCGAATTGTTATAGGACTTTGTGACCTTAATTTTTTGTGAAGAATCACCTCCTGAAGTCTTGACGCATAATTTCCGGACACCCTGTATAAAATACCGGATTTGCTCCCGTTCCTTTGTCGGGAAAGATGTTGTAAAGGTATTTATTTTTATTAAAATTATTAGTTGTCTAGCTACACTATTTAAAATAAAAATTTATAACTGAAAAACTTAGATATTTGGGTTTAATAAATAAGTCTTTATGGAAAGTTACCATTTATTTGTAAATAAAATCAAAAAACCATAAAATCTCTACAAGTGATTAAGAATTAGCAAAATATGGGAAATGTTTGCTAGCAGCACGTATTTACAAAGCAAATAATCCAAATTTACAGAGATTCCCACTG
>NW_019419865.1:0-1220 GCF_000390285.2 Anoplophora glabripennis
TCGGACTTTTAATGGAATGACAAATGGTCGTACAGAGAATTGAAGGGCAGTTTCGAAAAAAAATTTTTTTCATCTTTTACACTAATTTAAAAAAACAGTAAAAAAGGTATTTTATGGTTTTTTAGAAAATTGACGGCTAAATTAGAAATATTCAAGAAATGACTAATGTTACGATCTAGAGAACCGTTTCTTTGTTTCAAACAGTCAAACTTTTGAAAATAATTAAATAATATAATATAGGCATAATAATAATTAAAAATTATAATTTTTTGAGCTTAAACACTTCCATTTTTTTTCCATTTTAATCATGATTAGATTAAAATGGAAAAAAAGTTTTCTGAGGTTTTCTCACATTTTTACCGCAAATAACGTTTAAATTGATGAAAAAAAGAGAGAATCTTGGAGTTTCAAAAATTTTTTTTTTAATTCCAGATACAACCATTTTTCACCTAAATACAGTCTGTCAATAATCACGGAAAAATTTCTGAAATTCTTTTGACCCTTCTGCCTGTTAGAATTCTATGAAAAATAATAAAAAATATCTGCATGTTGAGGATTCCACAGCAGACATTTACCGTCGTTCTTCCTGGAAGAATTTCTTTCACAAAAAGGGGGTTCCTTGAGACCATATACGTTGCCTCATCCGTCCAAAAAATATTTTTGAAAATACGTCATTGTTATACTTATCCATCATTTCCTGGCAAAATATTACCCTTTGATTGTTACCATTTAAGTAATGTTAATTTTTGGACCGGCATTACTTTAATAGTATATTATTCAACGAGCGTATAATGATGGGTATTATTCACGAGGTGAAGTTTACGGCCACGAGCCGCAGGCGAGTGGCCTAAATCACCGAGTGGATAATAGCCATTATACGGGAGTAGAATACTATACTTTATCCACGACTACTAAATATTTTTGTTGAAGTTTTTTTTGTTTTTAGTTCGTTTTTTAACACAATTTAACACAAAATATCAAAACACTGAGAAATCTATGCACACAAACAATAATGTTGACAGGTTTGAGTCAAATTTGTTTTGTTTTAAAAGCTACTTAGATTTATGAAATGTTTCGAAAAACATGGTATGTTAAGCAACAGATATACGACACGCACAAACGAAGTCGCTGATGGCTCAGTGTAGATGCTCCTTCCCTTCCAACCGCTGGTCCCGGGTTCGAATCTGGTCTAGGAAAATTCACTTTTTTAATTTTTTTTT
>NW_019419865.1:4005-7552 GCF_000390285.2 Anoplophora glabripennis
TTCCCAGCGTAACCTTGAAGGAATGTTCAAATGTTACCATAAATATTAAATATTAGTTTCTTTTGTTAATGCGTTAGCGATTTTCTTAATAAAAACGAGTTAAATTAAAAGTTGTATTTAATTTATTTTGTTAATGCGTTGGCAATTTTAGTAATAAAAACGATTGAAATTAAAATTTGATTTTTGTGGTCTCTGTTTGCAGTCGTATAAAAAGTATCGTAAAAAACTCGTTCGAAAACCTCTTTGCACACTCGCTCGACTTGTGGACCTCGCCTTCGGCTCGGTCCACCAATATGTCTCGCTCGTGTGCAGAGAGTCGTTTTGTTGTTTCCGTTTGAAAGACGGAGTGGGAGCATATTTACTATGCAGTTTGTGCTCTGCTCAGTCCGCCCGTAACCAAATAATAGTTATTCACTGCTTTTTTTTCTTATTAAACGCAATTTGTTTACATGTGGTGTAAAATTTTACCTGCGTATTCTTTCTTGTGTGTTTTTTAAAAGATTGTAAAATGTTCAGTTAGATTACAAAGACAGTCTAACAGCATTTGCAATGGTAATTATTGAAAATCAACTGTGCAAGAAATGCTAAATTTGAATGAAAAATAAAAAGTTTATTTTGGATAAAAGTAGAACTATAAAAAATAATGTTGAGCACATTTCCAATATATTTCAATAGTACTTAGAATAAAACTACCTTTGAATTTCGTTTGCTGACGCAGCAAATCGGCACTGAAATATTTGAAAAACTTGTTCCCACATTTATTTAACCATACCCATATACAGGTCTAGTCGAACTAAACGTGGACTTGGTAGAAACCAAGAACCATACCCAGTTGAAAAATGCGCGCGCGGGCAAACGGCGTACACATACAGCCGAACTGGGCGACTGGGCAATAAATCTCAGCTGTTGATAAGTGGCTGACAAATTGCCTAGCAGTACAGTGCACCAATGCGGAATTTGGTGTGATTCAGCTAATTTTAATTTATTATAGGCATCTTCTATTAATCATTCATATCATAATTGCGAAAGAGACATTTTATTTACTGATATTACAACATGGCATTTTGGAGACCTTTGCAAACGGAACAAAACGAAATTTACCATCAATATAATAAAATTCTTTGAGGAAATAAATAATTAAATGTTGTTGGCCAAATGAATATACAGGGTGTCTCACGGTGACGGCCCATTAGAATTATTTCAGAGACTAACATCGATTTGAATTTTGAAAATTTGGGATTCCGGGTTTTCGGGCATGCCCTTCTCAACTAAAATAATGGCGTCGACGTACTACTTCCCGTTATACCGGAAGTCGCCATCAACTTGCTTATTTTAAATGGAACACCCTATATATTATTGCAATTTTGGATTCTACGTGTTATATTAGGTGGACTTTTATGAAGTTTCCCTATTTCTAAAATTAACCGTTTTCGAGATATTTAATTAAAAAAAAATGGAGAGAAACAGTGACTAGCTTCAATCAGTGTGTATTTTATAGTAAGAAAGATAAAGCAATAATATTTATAGCGGGGATAGCTAGATTGCATACATGGTGCTAAAAATTTAATGCTGAGTTTAGTTAACTTCAAACCTTTATAAGTTGTTTTTTTTAATGCGATACCCTGTATGTTTTTCTATATTCTGATACACAATTTTATTCTCTTTCGAACGGTATCAGGGTTCCCTATACCTATCTCTTCTAGTTTTTAAGTTATCTACTATTTTTTGTGTAATCACCTAAAATCATGTAATTTCTTGCGAGGATAGCTGTGGAATTTTTAGCAAAACTTCAAAACAAACAACTAAACTGTCACCAGTTATTTATTATTATTTATTCACAGACGTTGCAATGGGATTCTAAGCAGAACATTTACAGTTTTTAATGAGACATATCCCAATTTTCCACCAATGAGCAGAATAAAGTTAAGAAGAATTCTAAAAAATCAACTTCATACATAGTAATACACAATTTTAATTATGTATGTTGATAATAATAATGCACTACAATAAAAAAATGACTTAAAAAAGTCATAAGTGTTCAATATGACCCCCATTAACAGCTAAGCACTTGTGGATTCTAGAGATAACACCATCAGTCACCGCTTTTGCTATTTCAGCTGCAGGCAATTCATGGAACGCTCTTCGTATTCGAGCAATCAAATCCTCTTTTGAAGCAACGGGTGTAGAATAAACTTTTTGCTTTATTACTCCCCAAACATAAAAATCTAGTGGAGTGAGGTCGGGAGACCTCACTGGCCAATTCCACGGTCCTAGGCGTCTCATCCATCTATCTTCAAACATTTCAGTCAGCTGTTGATCGATTTGATTGTGACAGTGAGGTGGAGCCCCGTCTAATTGATACCAACACTTCCTTAGTTGGTCTAAAGGTATATCATCTAGAAAATCTGCCACAACCGTTTGCAAAATATTGAGATATCTGTCGGCATTTAAATTTTCTTCGTAGATATGGTAAGAAATTTGGTTATCTTTAATTAGACAAAAAACATTTACGCTAAATTTATTTTGAAAGTTTCTTTCCCGGATAACATGAGGATTTTCAGATGACCACAAATGAGTATTATGTCTATTAAAAATACCTTCTCTCGTAAATTTTGACTCGTCTGTCCATATAATATGTTGCAAAAATTGTGGATCTTCTTGGTATCGCACTAACATCGTTTCACAAAATTGTACACGTTGCACGGCGTCACCCGGATGAAGAGCAGAAAGTAGCTTAAATTTGTATGGATGCATATCATTAGTTCTTAGCATCCTGTGAATGGACGCTCGTGAAATGCCTAAATCATACTCTGCGGCACGAGTTGAGGATTCTGGATGAACATTAAAATAGGCTAGCACATTTATTACATTATCTTCATTTGAAGTTATTGGTTTTGGTAAAATTCTTTCTGCACAAATTCGACCATACTCTAGTTGATTTGCTAAAATTCTTCTTAACTTTTTTCTGCTCATTGGTGGCAAATTTGGATATGTCTCATTAAAAACTGTACATGTTCTGCTTATAATCCCATTGCAACGTCCGTGAATGAATAATAAATTTAAAATATCAGCATTTGAATATGTATTGTTTTCCATTTCTTATAAACACTAAATTAAACTGTCACTGCAAGAGACTAACAACAAATTGACAGTTTAGTTGTTTGTTTTGAAGTTTTGCTAAAAATTCCACAGCTATCCTCGCAAGAAATTACATGATTTTAGGTGATTACACAAAAAATAGTAGATAACTTAAAAACTAGAAGAGATAGGTATAGGTAACCCTGATACCCTTCATTTATGAAGGTTTGAAGTTAACTAAACTCGGCATTAGATTTCTAGCACCCTGTATGCAATTAATCCACTTTGAAAGTATGATGGGAAGCTTAGGGGTCTAGCTATCCCGCCTATAAATATTGTTGCTTTATCTTTCTTACTATAAAATACACATGGTTTGAAGCTAGACATTGTTTCTCTCCATTTTTAACATTTTTAGGGCTCATTACATTTTATTGCTAGGCGTTTTTATACATGTTCAACTGACTTCGGA
>NW_019419866.1:0-996 GCF_000390285.2 Anoplophora glabripennis
ATACCTTAAAATCTCCACCACTGGCACGTCCAATGAATTCGAGAACGGTGCGAAAAAGTAGCTATTAATAGTGGTAATGTGTGTACAAAAGCTCAGTCCTGTAATTCAAACGATTCCTAAGATATTGGCGAAAAACTAAAAAAAAACTAAAGTTTTGACACCGTGTATCTCGAAAACGAAAGCCAGGAGAGAAAAATGGAAGAGGAAAACAATGTTTCTTTTTTCAAGAGGAATTTACAGTTTTCCGTTGCGACACTTATTTAGGAACACCCTGTTAACTATTTCACGCTCGTGCGTCGTATATTTCATTTTCAACTGAGGCTATAAAATAAAAAAAAATTACAGGTTGTAAATTTGAAATTTTAAAAAAATGATAGATTTCAATGTATTATAATGAAATCTACAATAAAAAAAATCAGTGCGATTGTGGAAGATGCTCGGGATCGTCCAGGCTAATAATTAGTTAAATTGTTTATAAGGCCATAACTTGTAAACTATAGTAGGATCATATTCGATGCAAAGTAATAAATCATTGCCTGTCAAGGGAACCAATGAAGTACGCTTTTAAGGGTTTTACAAATTGAATAATTTCTTTATACATTATGAAGGGACGAGGGGATCAGTTCAGGTCTGGCACCCTTGTTCCTACAAAAATTCCTTTATTCTCATAAACTATTTATTTTAAATGTAATTTATTATAAATCCAATTTGTTTCCTAAATTCCACATATGTACTACATTTTACCTCTGTACGCGCCACTGTTGTTTACTTGTTTTTTGGAAGCGCTCTCTAATTGACGGCAAAGCTCGCCAGGTTAGTATTTGACGTATAACCGACCAGTTCGTACACTCGATGCACCTGGGCGACTACAGCTACTACCAGAACACAGTGCGTATGCAGCGGTATTTCAGATTTTACATTGAATTTCATTTTAAATTTGAAATGATTTATCTTACGCCTCCTAAAAATGATGACACGATTTTCCTTTGATAAAAG
>NW_019419866.1:2568-4713 GCF_000390285.2 Anoplophora glabripennis
AAGTCATAAATAAACTTCTTCTGTTTATAACTTTTGATCTAATCAATATTTTTTGACGCTCGAGGGCTAGTTTTGTAGGTCTTTTGAAGGCGAAAAAAAGTACTTTACTGTTTTCTCGTGGAAATGAACAGAAAAAAGTTATAAGCGAAAAACGTGAATTTACGTGAAAATTATACAATTAACCACCCTGTAAACAATCTTCCCCCCATTTTTATGACTGTGGAAACTAATATATTATTGTACATAATATTTAGCATCTATAGTGATAAATTCAGCTTGCCGAAACGAAAAGTTGCGAAATGGTCATTTCCCAGGTTATTTTCCCGGCCTATGTCCAAAATAGTGCAAAGCGAAAAGGTAATTAGGCAAAAATTTCCGATTTTCTAAATGTTACTCGAATCCCAGTCGACCTGCGGGTCCGGTAATGGCGTACCGCCCTTTTTAGTATATTTTGCCGTATATCTTCCGAATCACAGTCGCAAAACAAAGGAAATGATAGATGGAGGACGGTGGGCATATAGGTTAAAGGTCGACACATTTCAACTTCAGGACAGATAGCCGGTCGTGTAATATTTTACGTATAATATTTGCGAAAAGTCCTTAAAATTAATTTGTTTTGTTTGTTCATGGACTCAAGAGGCAGTCGATTATTCTACACAATGTACGCATTTAAAAATGTTTTTGCCCCGAAATGTCGCGTTCTCCGGGCAATTTGTGTTGATTTCTTTGCAGGATATTACCGTTCTACCATCTTTATTGTCAAAATGAGAATAGATTTGACTGTATACAGGATGTTTTATAATAGTATGTCTTTATACAAGGGGGGTGAATCTGCGCATGATTTTAAGTTAAAAAGTTCATATAAACAACTTTTACCCTACCCCTTGAATATCCCCAGATATCCTGCCATTCCCGTACTTTTGGCCCACCCTGTATAGAAAAGTGTGAATTTACATGACCTGATTCGGCTCAACCAATCAGATTAATCATGCGATCACCTAGTATGGTGTTACCACGCGTGTGTAGAGAACTGTACTATTTGTTCATTAGGCATGTTTAGATTTATTTGTGGCGGTAAAATACATATATTTCAAATTAAACCTATGAAAATTCAAAATTAGAAGCAGTTACTGTATAATTGCAATAGAACAAATGAAATCTTCTTAGCAAGACATATCCGTTATCTTTCTATTTGTTTTAAAGAAAAAAATCTCGCTTCCTTTTATATTTCCCAGTAGACTGCGACATTGACGCGCGATTTTTATTTTTTATTTCCCGTTTCGCGGATTGCAATAGCGCATCTAGACGTCTAAGGAAACAAAGGAGCATCAAAGAAAAAGCCAACCGAGCTGAACGAGTGCCACTTCCAGCCGCCTACCGGTGTGAGACAGGCATAACTAATTTAATTAATAAAATTACCTGGGTTTGACGCCACGAATCTGACAATAGTGTACCCCCCGTCGGGCACGGTGACGGTGTCCTTAAGCGGGGCGTCCAACAGGTTCCTCTTGATGAGTCCCTGCCTGTCTCTATCCTGTACCTCCTCCACGGTGACGTTCTCGCCTAGCCGCTCCATGGCGACTATCCTGAAATTGTGGCCATGGATGTGCAAGGGGTGGTTGGCGTCGTAGGCGAAGCCCTCGTCGACGAAGACCAGCTCGACGACGGCGTCCAGAGGCACCTGTAAAACAGAAGATGTTAGTCACTTATATAGGCATGATCGTCATCTTTTATGCGTTCTTTGCTTCAAAAACACGCATTTGTTGACAATGTTCGTCATCAGCGACGTTACAGGGTGTTTTTAAATGAAGTAGCAAAAATGGTACCAGTGAATGTAGAGCCAAAAATAAGAGGATTGAAGTAGAAATGCCTTATATGAAAGTTGCACCCCTGAGGCGATATATCATCTTAAAGGAGGGGTGTTGAAATTCACATTTTAATTTTTTTTCTTTAACATGAGGAATGCTAGAGACACAAAACTTGGTATGAGCATCCTACTAATAAAGAGACAACTTTTCAATATTTGTTCGATCATTGGCGTATTTTATAAAGGAGTGAAACAGTCGACCCCATTGCAATATTTTATTAGAAATTTTTTATATGAAGCAAATTATTTATTTAAAAATATTTATTGAGAAGACTGAT
>NW_019419866.1:5787-7571 GCF_000390285.2 Anoplophora glabripennis
CCCATTGGAAAAGGAAGAGAATATAACAGAAATAAAAGGAAAAATAATTTACGGGCGATCTGAGTTCGGGAAGGGGAAGGGGGTGAGTTTTTAAGGGTAAAAAACGGTTTATCTTGATTTCCGGAAAAACTACAAGTCTTATGCTTACTTTACTTTACCGCTTACTTTATTTTTACAAAGCCGAGTAGTAAATCTGCTTTCAGTGTTCTGAATCTGGTGGATCCTTGAGGTACACCAGAAATAGCTTAGAAAGTATTAGATTTAATTGTTCATATATTTCTTTCAAAAACATTTTTACATCTAACAGAAAAGATATGTGACTTACGTGTATACCGTGAGGGCACTCGCAGTAATTTTCGACGCAGTTTTTGTCCTTGACGGTATCTTTATTACAGAACATGTCCTTAGTTATTTCATTTCTTTGGGGAAGAAGCGGAAATGAAGGCGTCTTCATGGAGATGTGGTTGAACTGGGGTGTGAGCAGGGCCAGATTTATATCACTTACTGAAACAAAAAAACAAAAATTTAATAGAAAGTATCAAATAGAAGAATCTGGCGTACGGGATAATAATAATAATACGCCAGGCCCCTCTCTCGCACAAGCCTTATTCTATCTAAATACTTACTGTTATTAAATCCGTAGTATGGTGCTTTATGAAAGTGAGAATTGTCCAGCTCATAAAAATCGTAAGCAATATAATACTGAAGATCAGGTTTTGACTTTAAAGAAGTGTCCCATTTTTCCAATGACTCCAGCTGGGGCATACTGATGTAGGTCGAATTGCTTTCAATACCACGATTCAAAGCATTTATTTGCTAAAAAAATATATAACTACATTATTCTAGTAAAATCGATTCGACTTCATTAGATTTCTCGTTAGGGTCATCAAACCAAGACTATTTTTATTTTTGTCAATTTTTTTTAGAACTATACAGGATGATTCACAAATAATTATTTTATTTAGTAGTTTTTAAGTTATTTAAAAAAATTTAAAATATTTGTTTAAATAAGTTTAACACTGTTTTAAAATTCACCAAAGAATACGAGTATTCATTTTTGGTCACCATTTGTGAATCGCCCTGTAGAATTATGTTGACTTTTTTTTGGATAGTTTAAATTTTAAATGTGCATGTTTGTATTAGCATTCCGAAATATCAATAAGCAACGTCTTCAGGCAAACTTCCCTCCCATTTAACTTAATTAATTTCTATTTAATTTAATTACAGTTTTATTGTCGAAACCATTAAGAAGGACTTTAATTAGGCATTTAATTTATCTGTTTCCTTTGGCAAATTTTTTCAAGTGAACACGACATTTAATTAAACCAAAAAACTTTTAGTCGATCATAAGTTTTCATACATGGGCGTAGTCAGGGGGGCAGGGGGGCACGCCCCTCCCCCCAATTCGTGCTGCATACATTAAGTTTCAAAAATTACATTATTATTACTGGCCATTTGTCCAGTACAGAATTACCTCTTTGTTTAACAAACTGGCTCTCGGGCCCCCTTAGGAAAATTCCTGGCTACGCCCATGTTCGCAGTTATCCCTTTGCAATGTGCAAAACAATCGAATCAAGAGAAAATGGTTAGGCTTTAACTATGGGCTATTTCAAGCTTCAAAACATGCCATAAGTTCAAATCTGGTTGAAAAACTTACGGTTCCATCGCGATGCGAGGCATCATAATCGACGACTCCCTCAGGATAATCATCCACAGTTGTGTTCAACCCTTCGTACTCCAACACGGCCACCTGGTGGGCTCGCTTGAACCTCTCGTCGCAGTCC
>NW_019419867.1:0-1121 GCF_000390285.2 Anoplophora glabripennis
TACAAACGTTAATAATAATTATGGAAGCATTTATTACGCAAATTGTACACATTAGTAGACCTAATACCACACAACATGGCTTTTACCCAAAAATTATACAAATTTAATAAATTACAAAAACGTTATCACAAAATACCGATTATCATCTCTTAACTTCGAGGGTTAATATATACTATAAAAAAAATGTAGATTTGAGACATTATTTTTACAATATCTCTTAATTTGAAAGTTCTTCATTTGCAGAACACTCTGTATAGCGTCTAATTAATTTCAATACTGTATATCCTAATTAATCATTTATGGTTTATTGAGTGAAATTTAGTGAAATTTTTTTACAGTGTATTCTTTGTTTCTCATTTTTAGACATTTAGCTACTTTTACTCAAATGGCTCAATTTTTTAAATATTCATAATGAATTTATTTTGGTAGTAAATACCAATTTCTGTGGCACTTTTCAATCCGCCATTTTGGATTTAAGAATTTCCAAAATAAAACCTTATATTCGTGATTGGCGACTTGACTAAAAATCACCGGGTAACAAGTTTTCAGTCTTTGAATTTTGAATGCTTTTCCGATTTTTATATCCGCCATATTCGATCCGCAATATTTCAGTCGGGAATTTTCGAATTCTGACTTCATATTCGTAATCAGCGACCCCATAAACCGGCGGTAACAAAATTCAGTAAGTGGGACCCTGGTCTGTCGGTGGTTTCCAACTCTTTGAGGGATAAGTTATATTATATATTTTTTGGTAGTATACATTTATATATTTGGTAGTAACCATACAAGGGTATGGTTTTTCACATTGTTTTTCACTAACATTCGTTGTTTGATGTTAGGGTGGAATTCATCGGGATGGGTGTAGATTTAAGGAGGTATATGGGGGTCCGAGAGAAGTGAGAAGCGCAGGGGGGTCCTATGCTTTTTTTATGGGACTAAAGCCCGCTGCCAATTTGAAAAAATTAAATTCTATTGAAATTATTTGCGATAAACATTATCTATATAGCAAAGAAATCTACTCATATGCACATAGCATACATATTGACTAATTAACAACATAAAAATATCATATTTAAGTAGTTTTAAATTATATTTAATGAACGCATAAAGACTATGTAGAT
>NW_019419867.1:2195-7568 GCF_000390285.2 Anoplophora glabripennis
AAGTGTTGCGAATTCGAAGTAAAAACATTTTGTGAAATTGAAAACTTCATTTCAAACCATAGACAATGTCAGTGGATAAAAATTAAAATGATATTTTTGAACATTTCATAGTATAAGGATTAGTTTAGTTTCTGTGTTCTTAATATAAGTGAGTTTGTTTCGTAAAACATTTAAAACAGTACTAATTGGTTAACCAAACATTTTCTAAATCATGTTAGGTAGAGTTAAGAAATTTATCAGTTATTAAGTCATGTAAAAGTCCATAACAAATCTAGTTTCTGTGTTTCTTAAAATATTGTTCGAAATTTAAAGATGAATAATTAATAAATATCATATTGTGAAAATCGTTAAAAATTGCTTTAATTCAATGTTACTTACTCAAATCAATAGTGATAGTAAATTTAAATAACATTGAACCGCTTCTCTGAGGTAAGAGTTCATGCTGGTAATTTGAATATGTGTTTTTTTTTTGAGGGACAGTGTGGCATTGATAACTAAACATTCCTATCTACACTGTAATAAAATGTACACTGTTAATGTTATTCATGCAAGGTAAAGCTGCCGGAGGAGAGATTAGCAAAACCAAGGTAAGAAAGTACAATTCATTCAAATTTGTCATTGTAATTGCTTAATCTATCATGAGAACCTACATTCAATAAAAAAATTTGATTTCAACACACACAAAGTACATTCTACACAACAAAAGGCGCCCAAACGAATATTTAATCATTACACATTATAAAAATCATATACTATACCACATAACAAATACATAAAACAAAATACAATAAATAAAATCACTACACAAATATAACTAAAATAAAAAATTATAAAAAATTAATATTAAAATTATAGTAGATGTGGCAACAGCGCTAATAATTGACTAGCAGTTGTACACACTGCGAACCTACAGACCTCGGACATCGGAGATATTGCGCGTCAAATTCGGGTAAAGATGCGTACACGTTCAAAAATGTATTGTGTAAACTATGTACAATAAAATTATTATACAGGGTGTCCGGAAATTATGCGTCAAGACCTCGAGAGGTGATTTCTCACAAAAATTAGGGTCACAAAGTCCTATAACAATTTTTCGAAAACTCAATATTAACGGAGACACAGGGTGTCAAAAAAAAATATTTTTTTTTAGTTTTTCTTAGATAACTTTTTTATTTGTGATTTTGATGGATTTTTTTCAAGTCTTTCCTACGTACTACTAGTGCCCTTGTAGATTTATGTTCCAAATATGATGCAAATACTCCAGTGCTAAACGGCCTAACCTGATCTTCAATCTATGCCCCACAACTTTTTTGTTTTCACCGCTTTATAAATTTGAACAGCACCATGTTAAAGAGTATCAAAAATTATTTAAAAAAAGTATCTCTTGTTGCGATACAATAAAATGAACCGTTTCTGAGAAAAACGACTTCAAACATTTTCATGTGTTAACGCTGTTTTAAACTGATATTCACAGTTTCAACTCATCAATACAAAATTTATTCACTAACTACATCATTAAGTAACATTTTTATTTAGTCTATGCTCTTATAATAAGTTCTCGAAATGTCCTTTCAATTCGATACATAAATTTATTCTTCTCAGAAAGTTGCGACGAACCCTGAAGAATATGCCTTATTATTGCAAAACTGTCAATAATTCGTTGCCTCAGCCCTTCCACGTTATTCACAGGCCTTCTGCATACTAGTGACGTAATATAGCCCCAAAGGAAAAAGTTGATCGAGTTCAAGTCGGGCGATCTTTCAGCCCACTCTATGAATCCCCCACGCCCTATCCACCTCTCAGGGAAAATTTCATTGAGGTGCTCTCTCACCATTAAANATACCGAGCGATCCAGAATGATTGAAGCTGACATCACACGTAAATGTTACCAAATATATTAAAATTTACCTCCATTTGATCAAAATTACTTTCCGTGTTCTTAGAATTTCGAGCTTCACGATCAATTCAGAGACGTCCGTACTTTCATTTGTGTTCACCGACTGTGTTTTTATTTGAATTTATCGTTAATCTTCTAAATAATCAGTTTTTCAACGCTAATTATCTGTTAATTGTTAGTTTTGCGGTAAGGAAGCAAATACTGATGGTTTCTTCTATATAAGGTACTCGAACTGTTTTAGGTTAATAAATGGTGTTTTCGTTTGAAGACGATAAATTTATTATAGAAGCCTTCTTTCGGAGTGGTCAACGAGATGAAAATGGATGGAATTATTCAATCCATTTATGTTTTTGCAATTCCAGGAAGAATCATGAAGCCGCATATTATAACATTTTCGCTCAGCATGTTCGACGTTTGGTGACACGATTCAGAAACTGGCAGTGTTTATAAAGGGAAGTCACCTGGAAGAAAATCTGTTTTAGCTGAAGATAAACTGGAGGATGTTAGAGAGTGTTTAGCAGCAAGCCCCACTAAACCTTTACGACAACTTTCAAGTCAGGCGGGTAATATTTATAAAATGTTAAATATCAGTATTTAAAAAGATTAATTATAGGAATGTCGTATGGTTCTGTACACAGAGCTGTAAGAAAATTACATTTATATCCGTATAAAGTTTCCATGGTGCAAGAATTATTACCATTAGATAATGAAAAAAGAGTGAACTATTGTAACTGGTTTAACAACAACTTAAACGACGACTTTTGCACCAAGCGTTTATTTTGCATTTTCAGTATTATGCCATGTTTGGCATCACAGTAGGTTTCAGTAGCGCCATCTGTGGCGAAATAGAGCAATTTTTATTTTGTAGTCAAGAAAAATTAGTTGTAAAAAAAGTTGATATATGTCATAACAACAACAAAATTATCATAATTATTATTGTAATCCAAATACACAACGACAGTCCACTAAGCAGAAAATAATATCGTTTGAATTCAACACAATCATTCCCGAGCTGCAAGAGCCCTACAAGACGAGTTTATAGCCAACATTTAATCTTTTAGATATAACTTTTTTTACCGATGAGGCATAGTTTCATCTTAGTGGATACATAAATTCACAAAATTATCGTACGTGGTCTGCGGAAAATCCACACGAGTTAATGGAAACGACTTTATCTCCTGTTTAAATAGAGGTTTAGGTAGCCATATCTCGGTGAAGAATAATTGGACCTATTTTCTTTGAAGATAATATAACTGCTCGCGATATAGACAAAACATTTTGCAGCCATTTTAAAATCAGCTTTAATATACACTATAGCACGAAAACTTCTTAATTTTACAATATGAGTAGAAAATATGATATATTTTACATTTTCTTAAACACTCGATTACGTTTTTTGCGCTGGTTTTTAATAATATAAAAGAGAACTAGAAACTACTACGGTAGTTATCATTACGTCTAAATTTAATGGTGTTTCCGTCACATTACGCGCAAAGGGACCGTAAGAATTATATTAGTTTTACATCAAAAATAAGATAATACTGTGTACTATCTATGGAAAAGTTTTGTTTTACAATTTCTACATTTTTTTGTCAGTTATGGGCAAAATCATCTTCGCCATATAAACCTATGTTAAAATGAATAACTTTCAACAACAATATCTCAAAATCTAGATTCAAAAAAAAATTCCAAAAAATATGACGCACAGAGGGAGCACTTTGTAATACGCTATACAAACTTCAAGTACATCTGTGCATTTGAGTAAACCCGATATACCTCCTTAATTTGCAGGTATTTTACTAAAAATACCTGGTAAATCGGTTTTTAGGCTGCGGATTCGGATTCAGCATTTTTTGTGCGATGTGTAGTTATTCATGAGCTTTTGACGATTTTCGCATTTTGTGCTTGTNTTGGAACATAAATCTACAAGGGCACTAGTAATACGTAGGAAAGACTTGGAAAAAATCAAATAACAAATAAAAAAGTTATCTAAGAAAAACCAAAAAAAAATTTTTTTGACACCCTGATTCTCCGTTAATATTGAGTTTTCGAAAAATTGTTATAGGACTTTTGTGACCCTAATTTTTTGTGAGAAATCACCTCCTGAAGTTTTGACGCATAATTTCAGGACACCCTGTATATAGCAAATATAAGTATCGTATTATCCTCGCGAAGATTTGTATCCTTTATTTAAAACCCGTAAATCATGTGAACTGGTAAAATAACGAAAATTATGTTAATTTAGTTCTAAAGAAATTAAATAACACTCGCGCTCATCTCTCGTCCAAGTCAAAGAAAATGTTGGATGCAATTTTGAAGGTTCTGTGATAGAAATTACATTATTACTCACTGTTCGTGTTTTTAATCTCTATTTTAGTAATGTTACAAAAGTTTTGCAACTATAACTAATTTTTTAGATATAAAGTTNCCTTTGTAAATCTTAAAAATCAGTTTAAAGCAGAGTTAACGCATGAAAATGTTTGAAGCCGTTTTTCTCAGAAACGGTTCATTTTATTGTATCGCAACAAGAGATACTTTTTAAAATAATTTTTGATACTCTTTAACATGGTGCTCAAATTTATAAAGCGGTGGAAACAAAAAAGTTGTGGGCCATGGAGCGAAGGTTAAGGTCAGGTTAGGCCCTTTGGCACTGGAATATTTGCATCACATTTGGAACATAAATCTACAAGGGCACTAGTAATACATAGGAAAAATCAAATAACAAATAAAAAAGTTATCTAAGAAAAACCAAAAAAAAAAAATTTTTTTTGACTCCCTGTATCTCCGTTAATATTGAGTTTTCGAAAAATTGTTATAGGACTTTTGTGACCCTAATTTTTTGTGAGAAATCACCTCCTAAAGTCTTGATGCATAATTTCAGGACACCCTGTATATAGCAAATATAAGTATCGTATTATCCTCGAAGATTTGTATCCTTTATTTAAAACCCGTAAATCATGTGAACTGGTAAAATAACGAGAATTATGTTAATTTAGTTCTAAAGAAATGAAATAACACTCGCGCTCATCTCTCGTCCAAGTCAAAGAAAATGTTGGATGCAGTTTTGGAGGTTCTGTGATAGAAATTACATTATTACTCACTGTTCGTGTTTTTCATTCATGTTACAAAAGTTTTGCAACTATAACAAATTTTTTAGATATAAAGTTTGCGGAGAAATATTTATGTTCCTTTGTTATTCCGTACAAATGTTTTTATCTCAAGTATTACTAATTACATTAATCAAGTAAAGAAAACTTTATGTGACCCTAAATATTGCTGGGTACGGATTACGATGTTTTTATCAACCATTAAATATATTAAAAGGATTTATCAACTGTATTTTTTATTCCAATATATATCACAGCTTCCTAGCCTTTTTTAAATTAATTTAGTTTTTTAAAAACATTACAAAAAATAATCTGTTGTGGATAATTTATTGTTGATAACAATATACATGGGATTTAGGAAAAATGTAT
>NW_019419868.1:0-4046 GCF_000390285.2 Anoplophora glabripennis
AATTACGTTATGGTCCACAGATCACGGGGATTGGGAAACAGTGATGCCAGCCACATAGGTAGAATTATTTAAAAGATTGAAAATAACTAGATGTTAAGCTGAATTCCCTTGGTACGTTCAGTGTTGCCAGATGGGAGGACATTACACCTTTTAGGGAGTTTTTTCACATAAAAGGGACAAAAGGGTTTTTTGTGTTGAACAGAGGACATTTTGTCAGCCCAATGGTTTACATTATCAACACTCTCGCACGGCTTTACGTAAATGTTGATGATCACTAGTGATGGGAATAATCGAATGAATTAAATAATCGAGAGGTTACCGTTCGAATTAATTTTATAATCGAATGATCATTCGAATGAATAATCGAAAGTTCACTTTGAAAATTTCCGGTCTATCCCAAATCATATGCGAAACATGTTGACGTTAGGTAAATGAATGACTGTCGCGGATTGGGGCATTTCTTCCATATTTCTTCGTTGCCAGTTGAGTGATTCAGCAGCATGTGTTTAAAATGAGTAGTCGCCGCCTAAAGAGGTCCATTGTTTGGGATTTTTTTGAAAAAAAAAATTATATAGAAAACATAATTTGGTATTATTTTCATTCATATGAATTTTTATCCCCGCTAAATAAAGCTCCCATCTAACCCCCCGCGATGCCACTCATAAAATTCCTGCATACCTTTTTTCTTGTATGTCGGTGCGGTGATATTCGATTGTCTCATCTATCCTCTCGGCCGTCTTATCTCGAGATGTTGTAGCTCGTTAGAGCGTTGGAACAATCGAAACATCTGCGCACTCGCTCGAGTAGTGCAGGTATTAGTAACGCTGTGGCCACTGTCATTCGTATCCGAATAATCGAATGATTCTATATGACCACTCGAGATATCTCGAGAGATTTTCATAATCGATATAATCGATAATTTTCATTCGAGTAGTCCCATCACTAATGATCACTGATCAGTGATCAGTAAAACGTTCTTTGATTCGTTGTCGTGACAAGCTATTTCCAAATAGCCCATGAAATTAACTTTGATCCTGAACAGAGGCAAAGGTAGCGTTCGTTTCTCTACCATTCTTTTATTTCGTGACTATCATACGTCAGTGATTGTCTGTTATCGTTCCGTGATTTCAGATTTCAAATTTTAACGTTTGTTTTCATTTTGTTTTGTAAGAAAACGCTAAGTTAGATATTCTGGTGATGAGTAAGCAGTAAGTTAAAAAAAAAAAATTCAGGAAATTAATTGTTAAAACAAAGTTATTAAAGTTCAGAAAGAATGAATTCGAGTGATAGTGACTGTGATGATGGAAATCACACATCTAAAAAAATATATGAAACAAAACCAAAACTATTTTGTAACAAATGGCTACAAGACAAAAATTTTTCAGGTTGGTTGAAACCCACCCCAGACAAAACGAAATTTAAATGTGAATGTTGTAACAAAATAATGTCATGCGGTAGAACTCAATTAAAAAGACATGCCGAATCCCAGTGTCATCTAAAAAATGTTACAAAAATTAAGCAGAACAAAAAATTAAATGATTTTACTGTTAATGAGACTGCACGTAAAAAGGCAATAGAACATAGGAACAATGTTCTTTGTTTGGAATTAGCAATTACAACTTTTTTTGCAGAACAAAATATTGCGTTGCAAAATGTAGACCACTTAGTGGAGTTGATAGAGCGCAATGTAACTGACTCCAAAATTGTAACAGACCTAGAATTAAAAAGAACGAAATGGACTGGGTTAATTACTAATGTTGTAGCAAAAGTGGAAATTAATGATTTAATTAAAATATTGCAAAAGGTAAGCTGAACTTTAAAAATACCTAAGTCAATTAAAAGTTATCTTATATTTGTTTCTTTTAGCAAACATTTTCAATTCTTTGTGATGAGTCAACAGATATCAGTACCAGCAAACAGTTGTGTATTGTTCGTTACATAAATGAATCAAGAAAAATCGTTACACAGTTATTAGAAATTTGCCATATAAATGCAAGAAATGGTTCTGCAAAAAATATATATAACACTTTTAAAAGATGTCTACAAGACAAAGAAATTCCATTGAAAAATATTGTAGGAATGGCATCAGATGCTGCAAATGTCATGGTCGGTGAAATGAATTCTTTTTATTCTCACTTACGAGATGATGTTCCCAATGTCTTACTTTTAAAGTGTATTTGTCACTCTGCTGCAATCGTAGCAAGTAAGGCATGCCAGCAGTTGCCAAGAGGACCCGAGGACTTAATTCGACAAATATACGGATATATTTCTGGGAGTTCAAAACGATGCGATCAGTTATCTGAAATTCAGGAATTTTTGCACGAAGAGAAACGTAAAATATTGAAGTTATCCAGCACTAGATGGTTATCTATGCATCAATGTGTTTGTCGAATTTTATTAAATTGGGATGCACTTATTGTGTTCTTTACTGCGGCAGTATTTGAGGATAAACTTCTGGCAGCGGAGACTATTCTGAGACAATTACAGGACAAATGTATCAGAAGTTATTTTTTATTTTTAAAATTTGTTTTAAATTACATGAATACATTTAATGCACTTTTTCAATCTAAAAAAGTGTTGATACAAGACCTTCAAGAACTTTCTATGAAATTATTTTTGGAGTTATGCCAAAATTTTATAAAATGTGATGTACTATCTACCTGTTTTAGTGGCAGTTGTATTACAAATTTACTAATTCCTCAAAATTACTTACTATTGGAAAATGTGTATACTGGGCCTGAGTGTGAAACTATGCTGAAGTCGCTGCCAGAAACTGTATCCAACGATATTAGAAAACATGTTTTAGAGTTCTACATCACTCTCGCTAAGGAGGTTTTGGTACGACTTCCTTTATTAAATAATTTATACTCTGAAATGAAGTTTCTGAAACCCGAAGTTGCCTTTGAAAGAAACAGGATGACATTGAAAGACATTCCGTTACTTTCCGAAAGATATAAAGAACATTTCGATTATTCAGCGATTGCCTTAGAATGGCGATCTTTACCATATTCTTTTGATGAAAATGATATTAAAAAATTATCTAACCTCTCCCTTGACGAAATGTGGGATAAAATTTCAAATTTCAGGGATTTTACAGAAACATATAAATTTAAAAATATAGGAGCATTGGCACATATTATTTTAACATTACCTCATTCTAATGCGGATGCAGAGCGTATATTTTCCGTCATAAATGATATAAAAACGAAGAAAAGGAATCGTATAGGCGATGACACATTAAATGCAATGTGTATTGTGCGTTCATCATTTTCTACCAATAGCAATATCAATTGCACCAATTTTAAGATTCAAGACTCGCACCTGAAGCTATGTAATAGTTTAATTTACAAACAAAAAAAATGAAATCAGTTTGGAAGCATTATTAAAATGTTTAAATGTTAAATGTATTTTTTTTGTTGTACTATTTGTTTTATTTGTTTTTGTATTTATAATAAAAGATAAAGTATATACAGGGTGAGTCAGTTTTTTGTAGACAAACTTTAACAGGAGATAGAACAAATGTTTTTAAAAGAAAAAGTTCTTATCAACATATGTCGTAGAAGGCTTCGTTTCCGAGATACGGGGTGTTGAATATAATTTTTTTTTCTCGCATATTCATTATAACTTATAAACGAATGCTTAGATTTTTTTCATGTTTGGGAGATAATGCCTATTAATTAAGGGGCATAAAACAAGCGATAAAAATTTTCAAAAACTTGCACAGTGGCGGAGTGGAGGGGGTGCTCAACCCCTTTCTTAAACAGAACTTCTACGCCAATGACTATTTTAAAAAAAAACTGTTATTTTCATTATCTACATATAGTTTAACAAAAATAATGTCCATTCTTCTGTCTCGAAATTCCTGTGCGTTTCCGAGTTATTTTGATTTTTAGTGTTTGTTGTGGTACTAAATTAAGTAATTTATTTATTATCAATTATCGGCTAAATATTTAATTCTTTCAACGAAACCTACCTAAATATGGTTTGTTAAGGATTCTAAAAAGCCGAAATCTCTTATTCTTTATCTCTTTCCAATGTAGTCAAAA
>NW_019419868.1:5760-7516 GCF_000390285.2 Anoplophora glabripennis
GAATCCTTAACAAACCATATTTAGGTAGGTTTCGTTGAAAGAATTAAATATTTAGCCGATAATTGATAATAAATAAATTACTTAATTTAGTACCACAACAAACACTAAAAATCAAAATAACTCGGAAACGCACAGGAATTTCGAGACAGAAGAATGGACATTATTTTTGTTAAACTATATGTAGATAATGAAAATAACAGTTTTTTTTTAAAATAGTCATTGGCGTAGAAGTTCTGTTTAAGAAAGGGGTTGAGCACCCCCTCCACTCCGCCACTGTGCAAGTTTTTGAACATTTTTATCGCTTGTTTTATGCCCCTTAATTAATAGGCATTATCTCCCAAACATGAAAAAAATCTAAGCATTCGTTTATAAGTTATAATGAAAATTCGAGAAAAAAAAAATATATTCAACACCCCGTATCTAGGAAACGAAGCCTTCTACGACATATGTTTATAGGAACTTTTCTTTTTAAAAACATGTGTTCTATTTCCTGTTAAAGTTTGTCTACAAAAAACTGACTCACCCTGTATAAAAATTAATTGTCAAATATTTTAATTGTTATATACCCTTTTCTTAATCGATTTCAAGTTGACAGTTATTACAATATATGAATTCTCTGACACTATAATTAATATCCCATCTTCACATTTCATAATCAGTTTATATTTATAATCATTGTTATTTTTGAATGGTAATGAATATTTATACAGATTAACTGTAATCGTAATGATAGCATACACTAAAATAGCTAATTCAAATTAACTGAAGTTTTACGTAATCTGCCTAATTGTACGTATTATAAGATCGACATTAAAAAAAAATTTAACAATTTTCTATATATATATCTATCTACTAAATGAGTTTTCTTAAAAAAGTATGTTAATTGAATAAAAAAAGTATTAAACTTTAGCACAAAATATTCTTAGGTTTTTAAATTTTAGCGGGAAATATTCTTAGGACATGTTTAACTTGTGATACTGGTTGCATAAATTGTGATACTAATAGGATTATATTATTTTATTTTTTTATATAACGGAAAATTGCAACATTAATATCATCAGAATAATATGCAACTGATAACAATATTATAATTTTTATTTAAGGGGTATTTTTCTTCAAAAGAGGACTTTTTTTAAGTCGGTTGGGGACAAACCATCATAGGTCGTCTGGCAACACTGGGTACGTTTTATAAATGTATTTTATATGTAAATTTGAAGAAGAGGGGCGAAATTGTGAAATTTTGACTGTCTTAAACAAAAGATGAGTGTGTCCTGAAGAAAAAAAAAAATTACACTTGCATCATAGACAAAACTTGCACACTTTAGAGCATATACTACTGGGGGCAGCGTCTCAGTGGCCGATAGTGTAGCAGAGGTTTAGAGAGAAAGAGGTATAGGAGGAAATGTGCTAACTCTCTAGCAACATGCAATCGCGTGCTGCTAGAGAGAGATAGCAAATACATTCCTTTACCTCTCTCTCTCTCTCTAAACATCTGCTACACTTTCGGCCACTGGCACGCTGCTTCCAGTAGTATATGCACTAGGGTCGCATGAATCATGAATAAAGAAATAGATAGGCGTATTCGCTGAATTTCACACGACCCGTGTCATGCCCACATACTTCTATAGATAGAGATAGAATAGGATAGATGTGGTCATGCCACACATACCATGGAACGGCTGTCGTATGGAATGATTCTTTTTCGAGTCAATACTCAATAGCACAAGTGAAGTGTTCTACTGTTCTTCTTTTTTAT
>NW_019419869.1:0-573 GCF_000390285.2 Anoplophora glabripennis
ATTTTGAAGGTTCTGTGATAGAAATTACATTATTACTCACTGTTCGTGTTTTTAATCTCTATTTCAGTAATGTTACAAAAGTTTTACAACTATAACTAATTTTTTAGATATAAAGTTTGCGGAGAAATATTTATGGTCCTTTGTTATTCCGTACAAATGCTTTTATCTCAAGTATTACTAATTATATTAATCAAGTAAAGAAAACTTTATGTAACCGAAAATATTGCTGGGTAATGATTACGTTGTTTTTATAAACCATTAAATATATTAAAAGGATCTATCAACTGTATTTTTTATTACAATAAATATATCAACGCTTTCTAGTCTTTTTAAATTAATCTAGTTTTTTAAAAACATTACAAAAAATCATCTGTTGTGGATAATTTATTGTTGATAACAATGTACATGGAATTTAGGAAAAATGTATATGTTTGAAATCAATTTCGTTTTTATCAAGTCTTTCAATTGTATTCCCTCTTTGCTGTCAGCTGATTGCGACGTTGCCACATTAATCCTCAAGTCAGACAGAAATGCAATTATTGGTTTCTGTTTCTAATTAATACAGCTGTACTA
>NW_019419869.1:3820-7560 GCF_000390285.2 Anoplophora glabripennis
GATATTAAAAATTTTTAAGCCCATCGCGGTTTTGAACTCGCCGATTCAATTTCGAGCAGGCCGAAGCGGCCGCGCTCTCTGCTTCCCCCACCACCACCCGTACGATTTTATTGAATTTCTCGCTTGCATAAATAATTTTAAACACCTCTTAAAGTAGGTTGCCAATGAAAAAAAGTATTGTAATCTTAGACCTGGTAAGTACTCCGAATACCAAAGGTATTTTTCGAAAAATTAGCCCGGATGTCCCAGCGTAAATGACGGTTAACTTTGATCGGCTATAACTACGTAACTAATTGACCAATCGATCTGTTTTTTTTTTAAAGAAGTGTCTTTACAATAACTTTTAAAACCTGTTTTAAAAAATTTGATTTGACAGAATATTCACAAAGTTATTATAACTGTTTGTAACTACAAAAATTCGACCAACGTTTAAACAAGCGCCAGAACTCTCCTAATTGACGGATTCGAATTTTTCATAAGGCGTTTGAAAGCTTGAGGGCCCTTCTATATGTGATTAAATTTTCAAGTATCTAAGGGCCTTGGTTTTTGCTATCGAACCGATTTTGATGAAATTTGGTGTGATGATTCTACATAACATGAAGTTTTCTTGAGCCAAGTATGAAGGTCCTATATGCAATTTAAAGACCCCAAAACAATTCCCTAAAAACTAATGTTTTTTAACCTCAATTTTGGCGATTTTTTCGATTTTTACAATAATAACCATGATTAATTCGATTTGTAACTAGTCATATTTTGTAAAATTTAATTACAAACTATTTTTTCCTCTTGCATTTTCGCCTAAAATCAACTCTTGAAATGATACATAATTAAATAGGAAGAAAAACATGACATTTTTCGAATTTTTTTAACATATTGCGCCGCCAAAAGGTAAGCCCATTTTTTTATGCGCATAGAAAAATTTTCATTTCTAGTGAAAGCCAAAAAGCCAAAAATTATTTCGAGTTCATGGATATTATGTCAAATATATAAAAAAAAATCGACTCTTACAGCTGCCGTACCGGGTATTTTTATTGTACGATAAAATTTGCGCGTACAATTTCGATTTTTCACGTCAAATATACAAAAATTGCATGGATCAAAACTCACCTCCAGCTTCTTGGAGTACTCCTCGACGAGGGCCTCCTGCTGCCGCTTCAGTTCCTCGTTCTTCTCCAAGAGGGCCTTGCCCAGCTCGGCGGCCAACACCAAGTCATTCTCCTTCTGTTGCAGCTGCGTCCAAACGTCCTCGCTCAGGGCCTGCGCCTGGCTCTGGTCTATGGCACTGCGGTTTTCCATTTCCACGACGTAGTCCTCGAGCGACTTCAGCATGGCTAGAGGGCGCTAGGGGGCGCGCGCAGCGTCAATGTCGACCGGAAAGACGTCATCGCGCGGAACGGACGAAATTTGGCGCTCGACGTGGGTCTGGAACAAAGACGACGTTGTTGGTATGCGATAATCGAGTATTTCTATGCGTGTTCAGTCATTTCTGTCAAAATCTACAATAGACATACATGTTTTTTTTTAAGTTGAGAACTGCTGGTTTCACTGTAGGATCTACACCCACTAAATACGAAACGTAAATGAAACGTTGCAAATGAGCTGTTTTACTACACATTTGAAACAATAACTAGAAACGTTGCTGTTTCATTACAGAAATGTAGCACTTGAAAACTTACTTAGTGAAACATAGCCGAAACATTCCAATTGAAGAGAGTTTGAAACATTACTCGAAACATTCCCTTTCGATCTCGGAAACGTAACAACGACAAACAAACAACCCTTTGCTTTTGTTTATCTTATGGAACTTCCATTCGGCATTACTTAAATTTTGCTCTCAAGCCCCATCATTATAGCAAGCGTTAGTTCATTTGCCTTTGTTATATGTACAACCAGACATAAACAGAAAAAAAATTGTGGTAGCATATTTATAACACAAGTCTAGAAAAAATGTATGTTCGTGACTTGCGCAGACCGCGCGTAACAGCCCGAATTTATTTATTTCTCGTGTGCCGTTTTCAATTCGTATTATGTTAGGTGTTAGGTTAGGTTTGCGGTTTGCCTTTACCCGTTTGCCTGGCTTCGTTGTTCTTCATCGTTACCAGGGAGAATAGTCTCCATGATCGTTACTTTGATGCTATTTTATGTGATAATTTATAGTGTGTGCAGTTGTGGTTATTGTAAGGTGCATATAAAATAATGAATATTGATGCAAAATGTTTAAAACGATATGTGTAGAGACTTCGAATTTTGCGTCACATCTACCTAAACATAGTTATTATACCCACTACCTAATACCTATTAAAGACAAGAGGACAAAAACTAAAAAAAATGGAACATGGAACTATACGTTTCGGAGAACTATTTGAAATACGGAAGAATCAAGTGAAATATATGTCATTTATTTTATATTTTGTACAAATGTTTATATTTGTGTACGTGTATAGGAATGCTTAAATAAAAGAGTTTAAGTATACCTACAAATATTTATTTTTTCAAGATATCCTTTTGTATCTTATTTATTTCTACTGTAAAATTTATTATAAAAAGGTTAGATGTAATATTGACTATGCGTAGAAGAAATTGTAACTTCTTTATATTATTTTGCAGTAATGTTATTTGTTTTTCATGTACCTACCATTTCAAGATTCATTATCATAACTAATTTTTTTAATTATCATTTCGTCATTGTTACCATATTCATGATGGTCTCAACATTAGAAAATTTCCATTTCAGAAGCGTATTTGAACAATATAAAATGATGTGTAGCTTTTTTAAAATGCTTCTGATATTGTTTTGTGACATTTTTATTTGTACGATGAATGGCAGACTCCGTAATCCATATTAGAAACTTTTTCAGTGGCTTCTCAAAAAGAAAAAAATTCTTGATAAAAGTTGCTGCATTCCCAAACTAGAAGAGCAGTTATTTTTTTTTAATATACAATAACATTTTTCAGTTAAATTTTTTGAGAAATCAGAAAAAATTGTCTGGATTACGAATTAAGTCATTCACAATTCAAATAAAAATATTACAAAAGAGTATTAGAAATATTTAAAAAATTACTCACACTGTTTATACTGTTTCAAAAACGCTTCTGAAATGGAAATTATCTAAAGTTGAGAGCATTATGAGAACAATATGGTATAAAAATTATTATGTTACTCAAACATTTCTGAAAATATACTGAAACGTAAAACAAAAATATCGAGTGCATAAATGGAACATCAAAAGAATGTTACTGAAACCAATTTTTTGAAACGTTTCATTGGAAACGTATTTTGAGGACATCTTCGGTTTCTTTTGGGTTACCAGAACGTTGCATGGATTTTTTATGAAACGTTTCAAGAAAAATGGAAACGTTTCTGGAACATGTCAGAAACTGAAAAATGTTTAGTGGGCGCGTAACGTAGATTTATGAAATAGAAACGCTAACTACCTCTTCCAGCGGTTTGCGCAAGCGTATAAGGAAAATCATGTGAAAAATATTGTGAAAATTTTTAACGATGTTCTTTATTTAACCTTTAAAAACTACCCCTATGCAAAAAATAATGATAAAAAATTACTTTTTAAAGGTTTGGAACGATTAAATCGTGCAATTATTTAAAATAAAAGTTACCTTATAATAATAAAAGAATTTTTCCTTTTAAACCCCTAAAAACTACCCCTGTATTGACAAAAATGATAAAGAATTACTTTTTAAAAGCTTGGAATGCTTTCACGGTGCAATTATTTAAAATAAAA
>NW_019419870.1:0-7515 GCF_000390285.2 Anoplophora glabripennis
TCTATTTACTTGACATAAATCCATCATAATTTCACAAAAGTGTAAGCGGCGGTTGGGATCGTCTTCATTGAATTCCTGCACAAGTTGAATTTTAATATTTTTCCTGCCTCAGGATACGTAGCACTGTGGTCTGACTAATTTCATTGTTTAATGCAACCAATCGTGAAGTATTCTGAGGATTATCTACCATACTTATCAAATTGTTCTGTTTGTGATCTTCACTAACGCTTGGACGTCCAGGTTTTGGAATATCTATAACATTGCTAGTTTCTCTAAATTTAGATTATATCTTACTAACTGTCGATTGGCTGACACGGCGATCTGGATGTTTTTCATTAAATAAATCGCAAACTTCCTGCTGCGTTCTAGTCTTATGCCCGCATCCGATAAGAATTAAAATGTCAATTCTTTGTATGACAGTTAAATGTGCCATAATACTTTAAATTCAACAATAATTTTAATATCGCTTACAATACCTAGAAAGTCGGTATGACAATGACACTTTGTAAAGATTTACACCTACGTCCATCCATAAAAAAAACTTCAGGCATTTCGAAAAACCAAATTTGATAACGTTTTTGCTATATTTTAATTGATTTAAGTTTTCTAACATTCAATCGTCATTTACTCGAAAACATTCCTATGTAAGATGGCAACATTTTAATACTGTCGAATCGACAATCAAACGATCTTTCAGAATCAAGAAAAAAATAGGGGGTTGCTATTTAAAAAAATGTAGATGACGTCATTACTCGAAAACAAATGACGGTTGAAAATCGCCTTTTATGCTAAAATATGTATTTTTTTAATTAAAAATCGACCTGTTCGAGGATTTTTCCCAAAAAAAATTGTTTCGTTTTTACTGAATGTTTTTTCCATACGTTAGGCGCGTACTGTATATTAAAGATCAGAACAGACAGTGTTCAAATTTTTATCCCACTTTAACTCAAGTTACAATATTAACGTAAATTAAATAATAAGTAACCTAAAATAAAAACTGTAAAAACTATTTCTCATAAATGTTCAAATTGCCGCCCATCAACGTCGTGTCAGATTTATCATATCTTTAGTAATTTCTGAAATACCCTGAATTCCCATCGAAAATGGACAAGCCTGTACACTCTAAAGGTTTGTTTTGGTTCTGTCAGCGGAGAGTCTTAGAACAGTTCAAAATAGTTACCTAAGTGTATTGTCAGTATGTCTTAGCTTAGATGTTCTTATGAATGGAATGATCAACTGATTTGAACCGTCCTAGAACCGTTCTCTGTCGGAACCAAAACAAAGCNTGCTTAGCCAGTTTAAATAGTAGCTTAGGTATAGCCCATAAATTTTAAAAATTTAATTATTTTAAAGATGAATGGGAAACATCATCATAGAGCGAAAGTCAAAATCTATGTATATTTCCAATGCAAAATGATTATTATTATTTTAGCTTACATTTGCATTACTTACACAAAATTATATTTTCTACAGCAGCTTTTTAGTTTTTCAAATTAAAATAGTTATTACAAACGAAAGCTACGGTAACATTATTTGATGTAGAAATGACTCTTAAATTTCATTTTAATAAAATCTAATCGATAATGTGAAAAACCTTAATTAAACCGTTTTTATTTGTTTCCAAATAAAGACAATATTTTATTAACAAATATCAAAGCACAATATTGGACTAGAAGATTATAAAGTCCTTCCTTGTTAAATTCATTATTATTTTAATTTAATATACTGGGAAAACTTTGCCGACATAATGTAAAAAAGAAAGGCCCCAACGTAAAGCATTCATAAGGTCTCTGACCTTTTCATTGCGCCAGGATGTCTCTCCTGTCTTTCCTTCTTCCTGTTGTAACAGAAGGTTTTTTGCATAGTTAGAAAGATACATATTACGTAGAATAAGTGAGCAAACATAAAAAAGTTATGAAAGGCCATAAAAGTTAAAACACATAAAATGATGGAACGTAAAACTTTATTTATTATTCCTATAAACCTAAACACGTCCGCCTAAAATTTTAGCATAGCTTCGGGAGGATATTTCCTTTTGTTTTGTTTATGTATGTATGCAATCATTTGGCAAAAGTGGGGAAATATCGTTTACCTAACGACTACAAAAAATTATAGACGTCTACAGGGTGTGCCAGGACTTTACGGCATAAATGGAGCATGTATATGGGGTCAAAATAATGTCAGTATTATAATTTGTTACTTTAAAAGCCTTCGTTACTAAGTTAAGAGCCTCTAAAAGTGAACATTGAGAATTGTTCGTTATTTATAACTCCTGAATTATATCTTCAAATTATATTATATTTTACGACGATAATGTTTCCTACTTTCAAACACTATATTTAAATTCTTCAAATATGTTGTGGAAGAAGGTTTTCTGCCTCTCCATTCAATAAAGTTAACGGTTTTTGAGAAGCATGGAATTGAGTTATTGTTTTTATTTTAATATCCAAAGCAGCATAACTTATATTTAATATATAATATGCAAATATGTGTTGGCATTTGATAATGCTGGCTTTATTATGAACATATCCCTGAAAGAGTCTTACCATGAGATCTTTGATCAAGTACATAGATCACAGTTTATAAGAGATAAATATATTTTGGTAAATATGGTTATTTTGCAGTTAAAAAGTTGACAGTTATATAACATTTTAGGAGATCTTTGATCAAATACATAGTTCACAGTTTATAAGAGATAGATATATTTTGGTGAATATGGTTATTTTGCAGTTAAAAGTTGACAGTTATATTACATTTTAGGAACACGTTTACCAAAGCAAGATAGTGAGGCTCCAATATGAAATGTACGAACAGTGACTTTCAAAATATTTTAAATGCAGTTAATAATGATCCTACTACTACCATTAGAGAATTTTCGTGCAATTTTCGTATTTTGAAAGGTAGCGTTCACAGAATTCTTCAGGAGTAACTTACATTACATACATAACATTACATCCTTACCATATACAGGAAGGTTACCATATACAGGGAAGGCTTTAGCACCAAATTACTCATCATGATTTCAATATTCACTCTGATTATTGAAAAAAACAAAACAAGAGGAAGATCATAACTTCCTGCGAACAGTAATATTTACAGATATAACGAGATTTATAGTGCATGATGTTCTCATATCTGCAGATACGGGATGAGGAAAATTCACACGATACCATTCAAACAAAAAGTCGATACAGGTTTCTTATAAACATCTGGAAAGGGAAAATAGGTATTTACCAAATTGGTCCATTTGTAATCAATGATCCTTTGAACTAGCAGTCGTACTTGAGATTAATAAAAAAGTATTTCCAAATATTATGGGACGATGTTCCTCTACAAATAAGACAAAAAAATGCTTCATCCATTATGGGGCTCCCCCTCATTATAGTGTTAATGTATGTGACCATCGTAGTAGGGTATATTTCCTAAGAGATGGATCGGAAGAAGTGGTCAATTTCCGATACAACCGTATTCTCCGGATTTAAATCCAATGGATTCATTTTTCTGTCTTAAGAGTATATGGTGCATTCAACCCCAGCACACAAAATAAGGAACAAATTATTCAATCAAACTTCTTTTCATTGTTGCATTATTAGGAGTAATCCAGAAACACTGTTTCAAGCACAAAGAAACATCTTTAGCCTGTGAAAATGTATGGAAGTAGGGGAAGGGGGGATAAATTTATGACATTTTCCCATCTTTTTTTATAGATGACTTAATATATGTACAGCTGTGCAATTGCCACTAGATACATTTATAATTAGTATTATAAAATAACGGATGGGACCATTATAAGCCCATTTAAAATTGCAAAGGTTTTATTGAATTGAAACAAGAGTATCTTTTTCTCAACAAAATAATTTAGAAATCTCATTGTACATGTAAAGGTACTATCACTATCGTAGTTTAGGTACAATTGAAAAATGTATTAGTTGCTAAGAATTAGCCATTTGTTCCATATTTTTTGGACATCCGGGTAGTTAATGACCAAAGGGTGTAAAACTATAAAACACTTTGCATTGCGCTGGATAATGCTGTTGTGCTCTAAACTAATTAGGATTTCTTGTTTCATTAAATTACTGCACAGCATTTCAAGGAGAAAAATTAAATTAAGGTGCGACATATGATTAACACGCCTTTGGGGCCAGATTTTTGCACATACATGTTTGTAGAGGACTGTATAAACCTAAAATTTAAGAAAAGTGTCTCCCTTTACATGAAAACGGGGTTAAAATAAGGTAAATAAAATGTAATGGAAAATCCGTTGCTTTTAAATATAAAAGCATGTTCATAATTTCATAGATACCAGATCAGCTGTATTGGTTTACCTTGCTGTAAATATTTAATATATAAACAAAAAAAAACGATGAACCCCTTGTTTACATATCCATGCAAGTTGTTCCGATTTAATCTGAAACACCATACATCTCCATTAAATTTTAATGCTTTCGATGATTATTTTTTTGTATATACAGGATGTCTTAATCTACAGTAAAGGAAATATGGGCTTATTAAACTATTTCCTTAGAATGCTGCGTATAAAGCATAAACTTTTATAACAAATATACAACTATTATTTAAACAAACACTCGTCTTCATACTCATTATTCAATGAGTTTAACTGAAATAGAGTTGTGCATCTGTGAAATTGAGGTTATAATAAATTACTTATACATTATTGTATCTTATAGGTTATATATTCCATTTGTGTAGTAGTGAAGATTTGTTGTATAAAGAGCAATATCCTAATCTGCATTAATAGAATGATTCGTTTTCTCAATGATTATGTTTCCCTTTTTAACGTGTAAAACATGACTTGTAATAGTTAAGTGATCGTCAACGTAATCGGTATAATTTGCAACGTTGTACATCGGCTATTACACTTCTTCTAGTTGGTTGAGAATAGACAGTATAGACACATATACGGGGCATTCTGTGATAATTTTTGAGCAGTAATTTTTTGTGAAATATTTTCAAATATGTGTAGCGGTATACTTATCAAGTTTAAATATTCGTCCACGTAACATCATAATAACGACCAGTGCTTGTAGTTCCCTATTTGCTCTTTCCATTTTCCTGTACCCCATTACCTACCATCAGTTCTTGATCAATCTTCACATTTGCCATGTTTAGGTACTTATGATATTTGGAAGTACAGTAGAAAAAAATGTCGAATTCTTCTACTGATTTTTCAAAATGATTAAAATTATCTTAGCAGATACGTTATTCATACAAAGTGCCAACTTAATAATGTAATTGTAATGTAACATAATGTAGGTATATGGTAAAACTTTGTAACCGATTTTTGAAATATGGAAATTTGTATTCATCTTTTTAATACAAAAAAAAATAATATAAAATGACGTGGCTTTGTAATTCAGCTGAATTTAAAAAAATGAAAATTAAGTTATTTTTAGTAGTACAGGAATATAAAATTAAAAAATAAACAACTTCTACCTTCCGAAATTTTTTGAATGCTACTTTCTTAATTTTTTTATATCAAATTTAACAAACGTATGTAAAATCTCCATATTGCCCCTGTGCACATTGTTTGGCACTGTTTTTAAACACAAATTATTGGCAAAGCGAAATTTATTTCAATAAAAAAATTTCTCACATGCTTTGTTGATATAAGGAATAATATTGAGATGAAATTAAAAAATTGAGATTTGTCCATTTTAACGTACCAATGCAGGGTGTTTCGGAAATGTATACACATATATATAAAATATAGTAAGATACCTAAAATCCAATATTTTGTAAAAAATACAGAGGATTATTTTATTACTTAAATACCACGTAACTAGTTTTCTGTTCCTTTCTGGCTTTCATAAGTTAAATACTTTAATTCAGTGTCCGTAGAGCGTACATATTGAATATAATTTTTCCAGAGATAAATAGCGAAGGAGATAAACAAAAAATAAACTCCCACGCCAGGTACAGCGCCTGGAACTGCTATTTATTAACTCTTTAAACACATCATTTATCGCAAGTTCAATGATGCTATGGCATCGCTAATACGACAGCCGCTGATTGATGGAGTCTGATAAATCTCGCGGAAAATGAATTCCTTATCGATACTGATTCATGTGTAAAATTGTGCACCTCGCAGATATAAATCATTAAACTTTATAAGCGCCCTTTAATTCGATGTGGATAGTGTAAAAAATTGATTGCGCTTAGTCATAGGGTGTATGCCTCTTCGATATTTTTTATTTTTATTCGTGCCTAAATCTAATATGTAATTATAATTGCAATTTGTCTGTAAATGATTTGCGATGTATTATAAAATGCCTTCTACGAATGCACTAACAACATTGACAACATAATTTCAAAAGTAAAGAATAGTGATATTTTACAAAAAAGTAGTATAGTCTTTACCCCACAGAAGACAAGTGTCAAAAGTAAAATGTTTTAGTACAGGGTATTACGAAATTCGTGGACACGGACTGTTAGATCATATTAAGCTAGATAAGGTGATAAAAAAGTGTCTTTATGATTTTTCAATCAGATCAGTATTTTTCGAGTATCAAATATCCAAAAATAATAAAAATATATATTTGTAAATTTCAATTTTCAATCATTGGATAAACAATTACGAGAAACGAGTTACAACAATTGTTCAAAATTTCTACCATCTGGTGTTAAACATACTTCAGCACATTGTGCTACTGCTCGAATGGAGTTACGTATCACCTCTGGTGTTATTTGCTTTATTGATTGAAATAGATTCTGCAATTCATTCAAATTTTCCACTGATGTTCTGGACACCAACGTTTTTAGGAAACCCCAAAATAAAAATTCACGTGGTGTTAGGTCTGGTGAACGAGGTGGTCAAGCAAATGGGCCGCCTCAGCCAATCCAACCGCACTGCTTTACCTGCACGATTATTTGAACCGCCGAGAGCCATCAGCATATAATATTCACCATTTGAATAATTGTGGCCTATTATCTTGCAGTTTGTATTGATAGGTACTTTTACAGTACTCTAACAAATGTCAAAGTATTGATAAATGCTTTCTGAATTGTCATTAATTGTTACAAAACCGTCTGTTTCAAACAATACAACAAATAACGCCAGAGATGGTATGCAACTCCGTTCGAGTTCAGTTCAGTCGAGTTCAGCACAATGTGCTGAAGCATGTTTAGGAGCAGGTGGTGGAAATATTGACTAATACGTTTGTCATAATTGTGATGATTAAAAATTGAATTTTTTTATTATTTTTGGATATTTAAAACTGCTATATCTCGAAAAATATCGGTCTGATTGAAAAATGATTGAGACATTTTTTATAACCTTATCTAGTTTAACATAGTCCGACAGTCCGTGTCCGCGAATTTCGTAATACCCTGTATCCCATATACAGGGTGTTACCATGTTTAGGTAAAATTTTTACTAAGACAATAATTTTTTTTAATTGCAGATTTATTGAAATACCTGTGAAGATGATTGACGGCGGTTGTTAAACTTAAGCTACTAATTTAAGTAATTAAAAGTAGAAGTTTAAAATGCACTAC
>NW_019419871.1:0-4798 GCF_000390285.2 Anoplophora glabripennis
TGACTGTACCAAAGGGATACTATATTCATTATCAAATTTATCCAAATATACAGGGTGTCCCACCACGAACTTCATCGATGGATATCTGGGAAACCGCTAGAAGGATTTTTTTGAAATTGTGATGGTGTTAAACGGACCGTGGGGCCTACCATACTTTCAAGGTCATCGTACTTCCGTTTATACCGGAAGTCGATACTAACTTTCTTATTTTAAATGGAACCCCTTGTATAGTATTGCATTTTTGGGAATAGCATCTATTTTTAAGTTGAAAACATATAGCACAACTCCATACTTAGGATTGACCGTTTCCGAGATATTTTGATTTTTAAGCAAAAATTGACAGATGCAGACTGTCAGCAAAATTTAGTTTTCCCGGAAACATAGGTTTATTTTTTTGTGCAAATTGGACATTTTGTAGAGGAAGACCTAATTTATCGAAATGAAAATTTTCCAGTTTTTATACAGGGTGGTCAAAAAATGATCGAATATGCAGTTCAGAAAATGTGGAAAACTCGAAATTTTTAAATGGAAACCCCTAATTTTTTAACGTATTCGCATTCTACACTAACATTAAGTGTACCTTTGTTAAAGTGCCCCTCTGTACCTAACCCCAGTGGTTTTCATTTTATTTACGAATAAACATTTCCTAAAATGGTGTTTCCATTTGTTTCGACATGTTTTGTTTACAAAAAACTTGTTTACAAGACCACCCCTTCGGCGTGCCCAATTTTTTCACATAATGCGCAGTAACTCGTATTAGAAGTATTAGACATATAAGAAAATTTTATATGGAAAAGTTGTTCAGAATTTGCTCCTCTACGACTTTTGTTAAGGTCATTTTGTTTTTAAAAATGTTTAGGAATCCACCTCCATAGCGCAATTCGTACCATCGAGTTCGATTGTGATTTTTTGGTTGGATACTCAGGACGCAGTCCGCAAACAACCCTAAAAAAATTATCCTGTTTGGATTTTTTTTTATAAAATGACATCTTTGCTGGATTATAAATATACAATTGTTTTCTTGAAGTATTTTTCACTATCTTAACAAAGTATGCTCATATCCAGGTCCACGGACCCACAAATCACAATCGACAAAATAAAAAACACTAAGAGGCTGACTGATTTGTGGTCATTTAATTTTCTATTGATTGAAAAACGGATACTACTAATAGACACAATAACTGTTTTTACTATCAGATAATTTTTTGTTCACGTTATTTATACTGGGTGGTCCATTTGACTTGAGGAAACTATATATTTCGAAAACGGCGCATTCCATGAAAAAATGTGTCAAATAGAAGTTATTCAGTGTCGAAGGGCAAATAAAATGGCGTAACAGATTTTTGACCTGGACCATGTTTTCAAGGTCGCATCAAGGTTAACTTTGGATTTTCAAATGGGAAGCTATACTTTTTTCCCTAAACTTAATAAGGAGTAAAAAAACTAGTAACTTTCATATGAAACATTTTTTTGTAACTTTATTTACATTATAATAAATGAAAATATCAACTAACAAATCACTTCACGTATTTGAGCAAATAGGCACCAGGTTTTACATAAAAAAACATGTAAGTTCCCAATAAATGTTCAAAATGATGACCATCAACTTAAAAACAATAACGATGAAGTAAAGTAGGCTGATGTCAGAAAATGACAACACAATAACAGTTGTCAGTGTTTGACCCTCATTAATCACAGTGCTTCACTATTTACCTACTAAAATGGAATATTTAACAGTTGAGATAAAAATTGCAATGATTTTAATTTTTGACGAATGTTGAAGAAACATTGTTAATGCTGCTGCTATATTTGCTGAACGAATTCCTGAAAGAATCACTCAGAAAATGGAAATGCGTGATTCACTATATTTTGAACCCCCCCTTTAACTTTTTTGTTTTAAGAGTTATAAAAAAATGTAAAATCCAAAAGTTGCTCGATTTTTTATAAATTTTTCGAAAATGGCATTTGAAAAACAAATGAAGTCCAAAAAAATGGCCGCGGATGTTAACTTCGTTAATTTAAATGGAACACCCTGTATATTTTTACATATTTGGATAGAACGTTCTCTGTTGAGCATAGTCATATAGGGTTTGCTGGGTTCATCTCTAACAATAAGCGAGATACTATTAAAAAAGAAATGAAGGTTTTTTATTAAGAAAATAAGATATCTTGTAATTGTTAGACCTCTTTCAGGCATTATGCCTTTTTTCCGATTACGTAAGGATTTACAGATTTAGTTGTAATATATTTTGACATATCGGACATTGATATGATTCAAAATGCGAACAGGTATTCTAATTAAATCTCACTAATTAGGCCGTGAGAAGCCTAATTGCTCATGGACAATGTTATATGGTAGGCCGTGACAGTGACATATAATGTCATGATAACATTGTTATTGATTGACAGTTTGTATTACTATTTAATTAAAATAGGTTACACAGAAGTAGAAAATTGAAATATTATTAGGAATTAAAATAGATTATGGATCTTTACTCTATTTGAATTTCTAATAAATATTTCCACTTCTGGCGGATGACAGACTGGCCTACGTGTAAACTTCAATTGAATTTTTATTGGATTATCCTCAACTTTGTCATTGGATTGGCTTAATGGAATGTCTTTACAACTGGCCTCGTGTAAATGGGCCATTATTCTCGGATGAAGCAGATTTTACCAATTTTGGACAGGCACAATATGCATTACTGGAATGTAGGAAGTCCAAGCTGGATCCGAGAAGTGGAGCATTAGCGCCCTTGGACGCTAAATGTTTGGGGCGGAATTATCGGGGATAAATTAATCGGTCCGTATTTTATTGATGGAACCTAGATGGACAAAAACACCGATAGTTTCTTGATAGAGAAGTATCAATAGTGCTTGAAGATATAAGTATTCAGCAAAAAAATAACATGTGGTTCGAATATGACGGCTGCTCTCTCCATTATTCAAGACTTGCCCGTGAAGCTTTAGATCGGGACTACCCAGGCCGTTGAATTGGAAGAAGTGGTCCAGTTGTTTGGCCTGCTAGGTCACCGAATCTAACATATCTAGCTGTTTCTTATGGGGCACTCTTAAAGACATTGTATACCGGGATGTTTTTACCACACTAGAAAACATGAGAGAACGAATTAGAAATGCTTACAGAGATCTTGATAGGGAAACTCTTTTATTGAGACATGAACCTTTTGTGAGACGAGTTGAAAAGTGTATTGAAGTTGATGGTCATCATTTTCAACATTTATTAAGAACTTAACTTTTTTTTGTAAAACCTGGTGCATATTTGCTCAAATACATGAAGTGATTTGTTAGTTGATATTTTCATTTATTATAATGTAAATAAAGTTACAAAATTCATATAAATGTTACTAGTTTTTTTACTCCTTATTAAGTTAAGGGGAAAAAGTATAGCTCCCCATTCGAAAATTCAATGTTAACCGCTATGACCTTGAAAACATAGTCAAGGTCAAAAAACTGCAACGCCATTTTATTTGCCCTCTGAGACTGACTAACTTCTATTTGACACATTTTTTCATAGAATGCGCCGTTTTCGAAATTCATAGCTTTCTCAAATTAAATGGACCAGTATATGATTATTGGCATATTTAAAAGTTACAAGTATTTCTTACCACGCAATGTAATATAATATTTTAGAATAATATTTTTTAAATCATTGCCACAATAAATTATAAAATGACTACAAATTGTACCTCCAGAATCCAAAATTTTTACAATATTTTCTGTTATTTAGACAATACAATAATGTAGCTCATATTTTTCATTGATGTTTAATCAAGTACTAGAAAACATAATAAAAAAAAATTAAACTGACTGCTTCTTTAGTTGTAAATTGTTTGATAAAATATCCTGAACAACATCTGATATGTATAATTAAGTTTTAGGTTACGATCTCATAGCACATGTCTCTGTATCTACTATACATATGGGCGTTTCAAAAGTTTTAAATAATAAAATTCCTTGGTTAGACAACAATAAAAAATATAAGGTCTAAGTAGACACTNAAAAAAAAATCGTTTGTGAAATTTACCAACGATTCAACGAATTTTAATTTTCCTCGGCGTGTTATGATTTTTTCTTTATCTTTTTTTATATATATGTACATTATATTATATTCCGGGAGTTATACGTGCAAATCCGAAATCCAGGACCATACAGCTAATTCCCGGTATAATCACAGAAAATCCCGGTCATACCCATGTGGCTAGATGTTCTTTTAAATGTCGTCAAGATCTACACTAAAATTTACGAGTCCACGAAACACATCAGGGTTGCCCGAATTTTCTGTCTCGTCGTGTCCGAGATGTGCTAATTCGAAAGCTCCGCAAAATTGTATGCAATCTATGATTTTAAATAATACATGACGATTTTTCATTACCTGTTCATATGTTTCCGTATATTATCCCAATATGCAGAATCTAACTGACTTCTTATGTTTATTTTACCTAAAGACTTAATGACTTAAATCTTTCACACTGTATATTGTCCATGCTTTATCCCCACCGAAAAGTAAGCACGGAAAACAAAACAGTGAATATTTTAAATCACACCCGCACACCCACTCTGCTTTTGTGTATACATTATTGTTTTTTTATAACTTTTACTTCTTTTATTTTTAGTTTATCCTCATAAGGCAGAGAACCAAATAAAGTTTTTTTTTAAACGAAACGCTATTCATTTTAATAACTATAATATCCGTAGACGCCTAAACGAAAATATTCACACGTGCCGCTCGCAGAAATAAACCACCACATACCACGTACGAAATATTACTGCATTTACT
>NW_019419871.1:5046-7526 GCF_000390285.2 Anoplophora glabripennis
CGAGGTCAATTTTGCAAAATTCAAGATGGCGGATCCAAAATGGCCGACCAAATTTTCAAATAATAACAGAATCGCAGCAAATTTGGTATACGGGGGTTTTCGGGGTCGCTGATTACGTATTTGAGGTCAGAATTGCGAAATTCATTTTGTAATATTTTACTTTATAACCTGAGTACCCAATCATGTGTTAACCTACTTTTTTTTCGGCTATATCTTGTTCTTTTTCCTGTAAAAGATCTATTCACGGGTTGAATTTTGTAAATTTGATCTCGGATTTGTGATCAGTGACCTCGAAACCCCCGTATACCAAATTTGGCGCGAATACGTTATTTTTTGAAAATTTGGTCGGCCATCTTGCATCCGCCATCTTGAATTTTGCAGAATTGACCTCGGATCCGTGATCAGCGGAACCGAAAACCTTAATTGACTCGTTTTTTTTTAGATTAGAAAAAGAACCATCAATTCTGACCGCTAATTTACGTTCGGCGGGGTCTTAACTATATAAATGAACATTTGAATATAGAAAAAAAAACATTTTGTATTTTTCCTAGCACTTTTTCATGAATATTTGCTATTTTTTACCTGTTTTTGAGGTTAGGAAATTCCTGTGATGTGATAGCTGAATTATGATAGCGGATTCGTGATCAGGAGGCAAAAATACTACGGATAACATATGTCGCATGAAAAGTACAGACAACTTTTTTTTTGTGTGGCTGCGTAATTTTCGATGCTAAGGTGATATCTCTATTGTTATTAAAAACGTTAATTTGCAGTTTTCATAATGAAAAGTAAAATTTTTGGGAGAAAAAAACACAGAATATTCTTTTTTAACTAACCCAGTCAACACTTGGCCACCAGACCAAGGCCCCATAATGCAGCCTCGGTCTGACCAACATTATAGGTAGGTACTTTATTTTGGATGTTTTGGTAATAAGGTCGTTTTATAAGTGAAATTCCATATACCGGGTGCGACAAAAAAGTAGAATAAAGTGACTTTCCTCATGTCATTTTCGTTTAGGGGCTTCTTTTATAAGACATAGGGTGTCAAAACCATAAATTTTTCGTGAGAACTTTCCTAGATAATACGTCTGGAATCAAAGTAAGATTGAAGTTGATATTTTTCACAAATGCTCAATTTCTCAGTCTGAGAAACTTTTTCAATAACGTTTTGTAGTATCTCATACAGGAATAGGCCAGGAAATATAGAGTTGGACGCGACTTTTTGTTTCGACAAGCTGAATTTATCACTATAGATGCTAAATATTATGTACATATTAGTTTCCATAGTCATAAAAATTGGGGGAAGATTGTTTACAGGGTGGTTAATAGTATAATTTTTACGTAAATTCACGTTTTTCGCTTATAACTTTTTCCGTTCATTTCCATGAGAAAACAGTAATGTACTTTTTTTCGTCTTACAAAACTAGCCCTCGAGCGTCAAAAAATATTGATTAGATCAAAAGTTATAGACAGAAGAAGTTTATTTATGACTTTTGAATTAAACATTTATAAACTGCGTTATTATTACCAGAACGTTTTGGCATCGCATCCTCTCATTCCTCATCACTGTCTAATAACTCACATGAAATCTGGAATCGGTAAGTTGAATAGTTTACAAATTATGGCCTTATAAACAACAAATTAACTAATTATTAGTCTGGACGACCCCGAGGATTTTTTTCATGGTAGATTTCATGATAGTACATCGAAATCTATCTTTTTTTTTTAATTTCAAATTTGCAACCTGCAAATGTTTTTAATTTTTTAACCTTAGTTGCAAAATGAAATATACGACACACGAGCGTGATATAGTTATATATTATTACATACTCGGAAAGCTTATGAAAAGAGCTTTAAGTTAAAAAAAATCGTCAAGATTAGTTGAAAAACAACGGAGTTACAGACTGTCAAATATATTATTTTCAAGCGAATTTCGCTTATTTAACGACAGGACTATGAATTTCTTTCTTCGGACTCGCTGTCGTTCGCTTCCCCCACCCTTCCGCCACGCCACGGCTCGCCGAAAATCAAGCGACCCACTGACTTTTGACAATATTTCTTATGCACTTAACATACTTCCACAAATAAAATATTTTTATCTGGAAAAGTACTCGGGTTGCCGGTTATGACAGTATTTTTTTTACCGCTACCAACCTAATTTGTTTAACGACAGGCCGTCAACTTTGACAGTCTGTAACTCCGTTGTTTTTCAACGAATCTTGACGATTTTTTTTAATTTAAAGCTCTTTTCATAAGCTTTCCGAATATGTAATAATCACGCTCGTGCGTAGTATATTTCATTTTGCTAAGGCTAAAAAATAAAAAAAATTCCAGGTTGCAAATTTGAAATTATAAAAAAAGATAGAATTTCATTGTATTATTATGAAATCTACCATGAAAAAAATCAGTGCAATTCTGGAAGATCCTCGGGATCGTCCAGACTAATAATTAGTTAATTTGTTTATAAGGCCATAACTTGT
>NW_019419872.1:0-1222 GCF_000390285.2 Anoplophora glabripennis
AGTTTTTATTGCATAACTTCAAAACGGTTTAATATTAAATCACGAAATTTTGGGCTTGTATTACAATTTATATACTTAATAATCAGTATAATAAATTTGCTAAATGGGCGTAAGAAAATGCGGGATCATGGGGCAAATTTTAAAATTTTTTTTGTACGCAGTTTTATTCTACTTTCTGAATCGAAAATAAGAAAATTGATCATATTTTGCATAAAAATGGTACTCTTGTTAGATTTTAATAGCATGAGTCGTTTTCTAGTAAAATCCATTTCAATAATTCATTAATTGCTCAAATGAGAAAATTACTATTTTTGATTTTCCTTTTGTACTATTATTATCGGTATTGTATTTGTTATGTAACTGTTACTAAATCAGGGTTTAATATCACAGTTAAGTAGATAGTTTTATAGTAAACAGTAACATAAATAATTTTGAATAATACAATGTTATTACTCTTATTATTTTTATTTGAAAATCAAAAAAATACCAAAAAAAAAGACCAAGAAATATAAAATTTTTATTGTAAATGTAGTTTCACCGTTGATAAGGTGCATAAGGCAAAAACGTACGTGTGGGGTAAACCTTTAACTTTAAGTAAACAATTTTTTAAATGTATTAGTTGCATATTTCTAATAGTATACAAGCGCCGAAGAGCGGAGCTCGCGCTCGAAAATGAAAAGTTAAAGGTTTACCCCACACGTACGATTTTGCTTTATGTTGATATGTTGAATAATGTACGACTACGGCCAACAGGCGCAAAATGTTAAGTAACTTAGGATTTAAACGATGAAAATATGTTTGTTTTTAAATTGTAGGTAATTGTGCTGGCTAATCTACCGTAATGGAATATTTTATAAATATACATAAATATACGTCCAAAAATTTAAAAAACGGTGACGTATAAAACTAGGGTGACGTATAAAACCTTACCAAACTGCAAAAATTAAGATACTTGAATTTTGCAAATTGCTTTTGGTTTCTGCACATTTACACTATGTGTGTACCAAATTTGAAGTGTCAGCAAAGCTTCGAACAAATTTGGCCAAGTTTCGAGTTTCAGATGCCGATGAATGTATAACACCTTATAGAACAAAAAGTTTTGTTCTCCTGATTTTCGGCTTTAGCGTCATTATTGTATATATATTGAACTATAGTTTTCGAAAGTTTTATCACTTTTTGTTTATAATTGACATTTTTACAGCAACTTAAAAAAATTGACGTT
>NW_019419872.1:3797-7534 GCF_000390285.2 Anoplophora glabripennis
GAGATTCCTTGGGTGAAAATAAGTCGATTTAACCTAACATACCTATATCCCAAGTCGCATAATAAAAAAGATACAGGGTGTCAAAATGAAAAATAAAAAATGATTTTTCCTTAATAATTTCTATAATTTTAGTCAGAAATGTTTCAAATTTTCAATAGAGGGGTTTTTTAATGATGGGAAAGATAATATAGTAATGATTTTTGAATGTCGAGTACGGAGCGCCCTCTGCAGGCAACGCCATCCATTGAATATGTAGTAACTTTTTTGCCAACCCCCGTATACAGCTTTTAGTAACAAATTATGAAATATTGGACTTTTTTGAACAAAAAAGGTATACTTATTGAAAATGGCTAAAGCCAATCGTTGAGGAGATATTTTTAATTTCATAAATTAGTGTTACGGATTTATAGCTCTACGAATAGCAAGATACAGACACTTTTGTTAATAAATTCAGAACACATTGCCTCACAGTACCTACTTATTAGTTGTGTATCTGTATTTTAAAATTCGACCAAAAAGGAGAGCAGGAATCACCCGAGACAACATTATTTTTTCTATTTTAAAACTCTTTTCGCGTATTATTTTAACATGTGTGAATACACTTATTGCATAATTTCTATTTGTTTTTTCGGCGTCTTTATTAAAAAAAACACATTTTCTTGTGCATGTGAAATTTCCATTTTATTGTAAGCATAATCTAATTCTACGATTAAAATTACGACGAACTCTTGAAAAAATATGTATGTCATTCTTTACTTCCTCAGCTGCTGCAAAAATTCTTTGACGAAGCGTCTCCACNTAACTGCAAGTGTCAACCTACATTTATACAGGGTGATTCAGAAAACCGTGGACAGACTTCTAGGGCAGATAGTACATGCAAATATATGACTAAACGTCTTAATGAATGCCTCAAATGCCTCCCTAACGAGATACAGGGTGTTGAAGATTCCTTTTATCATTAAATGGCCGCAATTTTGATAAATATTATTTAACTAGTTATGAATTTGACCTCTTGGAAAATTTGGATACAATTAACCGTTTTAAAGTGTTGCGAGTTTAAAGTTTTGTAACGAATGATAACGGTACACTGAAAAAAAAGTATTTGGATCAAATGAGCAGATGGAATTATTTGCCGTAAATGTTATTTTATTCTATTCAAATGTATCTACTATCATCAGACTATGTGAAATATTTGCTGTAATCTACAGGGTGTATTTAAATGGAGGGGCACAAATGATACCAGATATTCCTTGGGTGAATATAGGTCGATTTAACCTAACATAGCTATATCCCAAGTCGCATAATAAAAAAGATACAGGGTGTCAAAGTGAAAAATAAAAAATGATTTTTCCTTAATAATTTCTATAATTTTAGTCAGAAATGTTTCAAATTTTCAACAGAGAGGTTTTTTAATGATGGGAAAAATAATATAATAATGATTTTTGAGTGTCGAGTACGAGGCGCCCTCTGCAGGCAACGTTATGCATTGAATATGTAGTAACTTTTTTGCCAACCCCCGTATACAGCTTTTAGTAACAAAATATGAAATATTGGACTTTTTTGAACAAAAAAGGTATACTTATTGAAAATGGCTAAAGCCAACCGTTTAGGAGATATCTTTAATTTCATAAATTAGTGTTACGGATTTATACCTCCACGAATACCAAGGTATAAACAGACACTTTTGTTAATAAATTCAGAACGCATTGCCTCACAGTAATTATTAGTTGTGTTCTGTATTTTAAAATTCGACCAAAAGGGGGCGCAGAAATCAACTGAGACAACATTATTTTTCTTGTTTTAAATTTACTTTACTATTTTTGCATACCTATTATTTTAGCGTGTGTGAATACACTTGTTGCATAATTTCTATTTAATTGTTTTTTCGGTGTCTTTATTAAAAAACACATTTTCTTGTGTATGTGAAATTATTTAAACTCTGAGTTAAAGAAATCTCATGAAATAACAGTTCAGCTGAAAAAATATTACAAAATACTTACCTATTTATTGTTAGTTTAATAATAATTATTAGAAAAAGAGCAAAACAACTAACACCAAGAGTCACTACTTAACAGTCAATACCTAGATAATTTAAGAGAAATATGTATTTGGCTGGCAATAAAAAATTTTTTAAATGATATTTTCGAAGTCATTTCCATTTTCCTGCAAGCATAGTCTAATTCTACGATTAAAATTACGGCGAACTCTTGAAAAAATATGTATGTCATTCTTTACTTCGCCAGCTGCTGCAAAAATTCTTTGACGAAGCGTCTCCACACTATCAATAGGGTTGGAATAAACAACATTTTTTAAGTGACCCCATAAAAAATAGTCCATGGGTGTGAGATCCGGTAATCGCGCAGGCAATTTGACTGGTGCATCGTTCCCTCGATCTATCGATCTCTCAAGAAAATTTAAATTTAAGCATTGTCTAACAGCTACTAACCATTGCCTAACAACTATGAGCAAGAGCTCCGTCACGTGCGTACCACATGTGTTCACGGATAGCTAGTAGCACATCTTCAAGCAATATTGAGAGTTGCTCATTTAAAAATCTCAAATATTCAACTCCGCCGAGATGCCGAGGAAGAATAAACAGACCAATAAGATAATCTTCTACGATTCCTGCCAATACATTTAAACTAAAATTATGTTGAAATTTGGATGTACAAACTTGGTGAGGATTTTTGTCAGACCATGAGTGAAAATGACGCTTAATCACCAAACAAAATACTGGATAAAATATTTCTGTTTTCCCTTGAAATGTTCATATACCATTGACAAAAATCTATCCTGTTAGGTAAATCCGCAGCAGTCAATTCCTGCACAGGTTGTAGATGGTAGGGGTATAAAAGATTATCATTTGCAATTTTCCAAATCGTAGTATGTGAAACGTTATACTGTGTCGCCAATTTTCTGGTACTAGTTTCAGAATTCTGATCTTGTAAATTGCCAAGGACAACTTCTTCAAGTTCTACATCGCGAATAAGACGTCTTCTGCCAGTACCTTCAGGACGAGGTTGAATGTGTCCGTTTCCTCGAAGTCTTCTTTCTACCGCCGCAAAAGTTTTTCTAGCAGGAACATGACGATTGGGATATCTGGCATGATAAAGTCGTACAGCAGCAGCACAGTTCTTGTAACATTCAAAAAATACTTGCAACATATCGACATACTCGTCATTAGTATACATAATTTGTTATTTTATTGAGTTCCAAAACTATTTAATATCTAGGACGCAGGTAAATAGTGACTAAAATCAATAACACTACTAACTAATACTTCAAAATTGCAAATTACGAGTATTATCAAATGGCAATTACCTACTCGATTTTTCATTTATTTAAGCAACCTTGGTATTCTTGGAGGTATAAATTCATAACACTAATTTATGAAATTAAAAATATCCTCAACGGTTGGCTTTAGCCATTTTCAATAAGTATACCTTTTTTGTTCAAAAAAGTCCAATATTTAATAATTTGTTACTAAAAGCTGTATACGGGGGTTGGCAAAAAAGTTACTACATATTGAATGCATTACGTTGCCTGCAGAGGACGTCTCGTACTCAACAATCAAAAGTCATTCATATTATTTTTCCCATCATTAAAAAACTTCTCTGTTGAAAATTTGAAACATTTCTGACCAAAATTATAGAAATTATTAAGGAAAAATCATTTTTTATTTTTCACTTTGACACCCTGTATCTTTTTTATTATGCGACTTGGGATATAGGTATGTT
>NW_019419873.1:0-2651 GCF_000390285.2 Anoplophora glabripennis
CCAACAACATATTTTAATTATTTATGTCCTCAAACAATTTTATTATATTGATGGTAAATTTTGTTTTGTTCAGTTTTGTTTGTTTCAAAAGGTCTCCAAAATGCCATGTTGTGATAATATTAGTAAACAAAATATCCCTCTTATTTCTCCCTTTCGCAATTGTAATATGAATGATTGATAGAAGGTGCCTATATTAAATTAAAATTGCCTGATTCACACCAAATTCGGCACTGACGCACTGCACTGCAGGGCAATTTATGAACCACTTGTCGCCTGCTGTGATTTATTGCCCAGAAGCCCCATACAACTGTGCTCGTTTTCCTTTGGCCGCACTCGCATTCTTCAACTGGTCGTATACATTTCTACCACCTGCACGTTTAGTTCGACCAGACCTATATATGGGTATGGTTAAATAAATATGGGCACAAGTTTTTCAAATATTTCTGAGGGTTGCTTTCGCTGTACAGCAAGAATAAAACGCTCTCTCAACGGTAATAATAAAGAATTTTATTGAAAACTGATGTATAGAAAACTTGTATAGGAAAAGATGTGTTGACGGGGTGAGTGTTGGTTGGAGAGTCCTGGTGTGTGGACTGTGGAGTCGGTCGTAGGTATATGGGCGCCAGCAGCCCGCCGTAGACACTTCTTGGAAGGTTGGTGCGTCCGGCGGCGCTCTTGACGTAACGCTCAAAAATGGGTCACTTGCAACATGTGTACCCACATTTCAATGCCGAGTTGCTGCTTAGCGACCGAGCCTGATGGTACATACCTTGAAATTATAGGTTCTTCAATTGACTTCGGAAAAACTATAGATATACCTGCATATATTGCAAAATACGTTAATCAGTTTGAAATAGTATTAAAATTGACTGTGGTAATAGCCCTTAGATTGAGCGTTGAAGATAATACAAATTACATTGTCATTGTCTTTAAATTCTGTCATACTTAGCCCCTTTAGACATAGGTACTTTCAGTCTCGGTTAAACATTGGTTAAGTAATCAAATGATTAGACTGTACATAAACACATTTATTTTATAAAAGTATATTCACAGTCTAATCGCCTGATTAGTTAATCAAGTCTTAACCGAGACTCAAAAGTACCGGGCCTTAGATTTAGTTTTTTCTCTTAACTAAAAATATTCTTTTCTTTATACTGTTTATATTTTTATTAATAAATAAATCTGTAGTATTAATTTTTCCAATCCTAGTAAATCAAACGGGTCTGACGATGATCCCAAATCCCTAGTGGAGGAAATCCAATCACCACATACAGAAAAACTAATAATGGACCACAGAGACCACGACGACGACATGCCCAGAGAAACTCGTGGTGCTACCAAGGATCAGTGGGTGAAACAGGTCTATCCAGTCCGAAGAAGAGAAGAACTCGAAGATATCTCGGCTACACCGACTGAAAAAGAAATCGTTAGAGCACCAAGAGTGCATTTTGTGACACAAGGAATGTCTGAAAGCTCACCGCGCCCTGAATACACCAGATACGATCGAGAGGCCAGAGCGAGGAATCTAAATAAGGAGTTGTCTTGGAATTTGGGTAGGGATCCTTACAGGGATATGGAGTATTATTACCAACCAAGGTATACTAGGAATTACATGCCTCCATCATCACATTCTAACTACAGGTAAATTATTTTTCGTGGGATTGTAATTAATCTAATTCAATCATTTTAGTCATTATTCTATCATACGTCATTTGTCAGTCATAGTTCAGTTTGGTCAGTATAACCACGATACAGCTCAAATCAGTAACGACATATACTTTTTTTGTAAATAAGTTTTAAGATAAAAAATTGTGACCTTTAGTAAGTTTACCATGTTTAAAAATGAGAAGATATTTTTTCCCACAAAAGCTTGTTTAAAAAAAATACACATGAACTTATTTGCAATATGATCACAAAATGAAATTTTGAAATTTTCCACAATTTTCTGATATTTTTTTAGCTGCGGGTGTCATAAAGAAAAACAGCATTCTAGTTTAGGTCTCCCTAATGCATTGTATAACATAAAACATTTTACATTACTTAATTGTCAAGCATCTCTTATTATAAAATCCAAGGATTTTTAAGCAGATTTAACAATGTGTGTCAATCAGGCTGAGTATGTATCCCATTTTACGCTAAAACGTTATGTTAGAAATAAAGTTTGTAAATAACATGCCGTAAACGGCCCCTATTTTATGTTGTACGTAGGTACCTGTTATTTGCGCACTACGTTGTATTTGTTTCATGTTTCATAACATAAAAGAACTCTTTTAGTTGTATGTGTTTTTGTCTATTGAGTCGGGTATTTATAATAATTCTGCATTATTATTATTATTAAATAATATGTCGGTGAAGTACATTCTCAAAGTTCGCCCCTAAAAACAGTTTTTTGTAAATATCAGGGGTTCTAATCAATATTTTGGATTAAAACAACATGCAAAATTACTTCTTATAAAAAAAAAACAGATGTTTCATCAGTGATTTCGTGTTTGTGGGTTGCTACCCTTATCTTTTATTTCAAAAAACTATATTTTTCAAACATTTTTTGTATATAAAAAATTCATATTTGTTTAAAAAAATTAAAAATATAACTTATGTAAACAAATTGGCAAAATTAAGTTCTCGAACAACGTCATTAGGCAATTCACATG
>NW_019419873.1:4036-7521 GCF_000390285.2 Anoplophora glabripennis
TTTGCATCCGTTTAAATCTGTTTGCGGCTAATAGAACAAATTATTCGTATGATTAGAGAAAAAGTAAAAACTTTTTATTTTGCAATGTTAATTCTAATCGTACAGACATTTTTAGCACACTAGAGGGTTGTTCACCCCCTAAAAAGAGAACTTTATTTTGTCAATTTGTTTACATAAATCATATTTTTTATTTTTTTTAACAAATATGATTTTTTTATATATAAAAATATAGTTTTTCTGAAATAAAAAATAAGAGTAGCAGCCTCCAAACACGGAATCTAATGTGAAACATTTGTTTTTTTCTGTCAGTTATATGTGTTTTTGTCTAATACCGGCTCTTGTTTATAATAATTTTGCATAATTATTATTAAAAATGTCCACACAAAAGCGTCTTCAAAAAACAACAAAATAGCAATACGAGTATTTGCTAAAAATGGTCTTAATTCCTCAATAACATATCTTAATAGTTAACGTTAACCTTAACGTTTAACCCTGAAACAACATAACTGTTATTATGATAAAATGGGATACACACTCGGCCTGATTATGTCTTTGAAGTTGATAGATGTATTAATCACTATACCAATATCTGTTATGAAAGTGACTGTTTCTAATTTAGTATTATGCATGAAATAAGAACCTACAATTATTCAACAAGGATTGTTAGTAAAAGACATTGGAACATCTTCTTAAATTGAAAGTCAGCTTGTTTTCGTCACTCCAAATACAAATAGCCTTTATCTCATCCTGAAGTAATATTAATGGAGACGCACACCTATAAAACTAAATTAACAATCTTCTGTTCTCCTTCAAAGAGAGTTTGAAAAAAAGCTGTCTCGTACATATTTATTATTTTTTTTAAAGTATGTGCCTTTCCACATAGGTTGCAAATGTTTTCATGCTCGTTGTAACATAGAACTAGTTTTTGCAATCCAGCATTCATATTTTATGATATCTCTCCACTACTGTTAACATCGCTGTCATCGACTAATGACATCAGCATTTTCCGTTTCCCTACTGGACTCGATAAAGCCTCCAGATAGCAAGCAATCCTTATTCTTTATTTTTTCCTTTTGTGATGCAAACTAGTGGTAGGCGTTGGAGCATAGCACAAGAGTAATAGTTTTGTCTGATGTTATCGATGAAACAAGCTTGGTAGTAGTAGTTATCTAACAGTTGGTTTTCTTCTATTATGGTCAATTGAAATATGATTGTAGATATTCCAATTGTCGTGCTAATCATTGACAAACATGGATTGCTTTTTTAAAGCAACGGCAACAAAATGTGTATGCAATTTTTTTCGACATCGTCTTTGTTCATGCAAATCTTTTTCATTCACGAATAAAGAGTTAGGACCCATTACTGTTTTTTCATGGATTTTTAATATTCTATTTCGCTGCAGAGCACGTAATGCTGTTAGTTGATTATTGTTCTACTGTCCGTTTGTGGTACATAACTCACTTGTATTTCAGTGAGGCATTTCTATGCAAATGGTTTTTAAAATGAAGTGGAAAGAACCTTATTTGAAGGCTAGCTTTGATCTACATGGATTTGTATGCGCTCAAGCAATTTCTTCCAAGAAAGTTTATGCTGGTGTTATGTTTTCAATAAAATTCAAAAAAATTTAAGGTGATCCTTTTATAATTCTTTTTATTATTATCTATTATTTTTGAGTAGAATCTACTCCTAATTTTTTGCTTATAGTTTCCCGTCGCCCTGCCTACCTACCTTTCTTGACATACATATAATGTTGCAGGAATGATCGCTACTACAACTACGACTCAAGGGAACCCTACGATGACTACTCTACTCGATCCAGATACAGAGACTACGCTGAGAAACCATACGATAACTACAACTACAACAACTACAACAGTCACAATAACTACAATGGAAGCAAAGGCAGGCAAAGGAGAATAGTCTACTACGCCACTTTACCAGAAATATCAAGAACCCCACCAAACGGCAATTTACGAGACAGATACGACCAAAGAGACAGATACGAAAACAGATACTTCTCACCAGAATCGTCATACCAAATGAGGAAGCCTTATACCAAATCAAGCTACGATGAGAGTGATAACAGGAAGCCTCAGTATCCTGTTAAGGTGTCGACTGATGTCAATGTTAGGGAAGTGAAGAAGAATCCTGAAGGAAGAATCTATTCTGAAGTGGACAGGAACAGGTTTCCTCAAAATTCTAACTACAGGAGTGAGAGGCCGTAGATTTAACATAAATTAATGTAGGTTAATTTTTTAGGTTAGCAGGTATTTGTAATGTATCAAATCAGTTCACTATTTCTGAAACAGAACCATTTTGAAAATATCCTTTTAGTAATAGATTAGATTAATTTTAATTTAAACAGTCAATTCGATTATACAAAAAACATAGATATTGTTTTATATTTTGTGTATAGTTAAAACCTTGTAAATGTTTCTGTTTAACGGTTAAATTAAGTGATATAATATAATATTAGTATTTTTTATAAATGTGTAGAAAATTGTACCGTCTAATTGCAAAATAAACTTTCTTCAATAAAATTTATTCTAGCAATCATTAAAATCAAGAACTAGTAACATAAAATAAATATGAAATAATTAGAAACAAGATTTAATTGAAATGGCAAACAATACGTTAGAATTGAAGTTTGTAACAACGTTGTTTTAATTAATTCAAAATATCAGGTACCTATAGGGCGGCCCAATAGTGTGACAAAGTTCAATATCGCCCTTATTATAAAGATTTGAAAAAAAAATATTTTATGGGAGTGATGTACTTAAAAAAGTTCACATTTTAAAATTNAGAATGTTGTTTTAATTAATTCAAAATATCAGGTACCTATAGGGCGGCCCAATAGTGTGACAAAGTTCAATATCGCCCTTATTATAAAGATTTGAAAAAAAAATATTTTATGGGAGTGATGTACTTAAAAAAGTTCACATTTTAAAATTATTTTGAATTACACAGGGTGACGCATTAGGGCGGAGAATCTTTAAGGTTGTTTTTCTTAAATGGAACAGAGTGTTTCACTTAAAAAAATCGAGAAAATGTCCTTCGAAATTCGCTAAACTGGGGCTTATGTGTAGAACACCCTGTACAAAATTATAAAGATTTTGCTGTTTTGTTGTTTGTCCACATCTTTGGTCCGCATGCCTATAAAATATTTTTTCTTAATTACTGGTAGTATCTACATAGTGGATAGATTTACAGAACTCTGTTCCAGAGAAGATTATCTTATTTTTTCAAATAACTTGGTATCGTCGCATCGAATACAAAATACATATACATCGCTGGAAAGAGAATTTTCTGTAGAATACAAATTTGTAAAAATATACAGTGTTCCATTTAAGAAAAACCACCTTAAAGATGCTCCGCCCTAATACGTCACCCTGTATAATTCAAAATATTTTTAAAATGTGAACTTTTTTAAGTACATCACTCCCATAAAATATTTCTTTTCAAAACTTTATAATAAGGGAGATATT
>NW_019419874.1:0-4061 GCF_000390285.2 Anoplophora glabripennis
AAAACTACCGCAACGACGGATTTCAGTATTAGGAGTCACATGGCTCTCCACGCGTATTGTGAATGACGCTAGAGACTACAGTTGTCCAGCTATGTGGTGGTTTATGTGCTACAACTTCAATAATTTTTTTCTCAGAAACTATAAGGATTTTACAAAAATTATTTTTACAATATTGACTCCAATTCTCATGCTGCATCTATTACCAAATTTTTTTGGGTAAGTTGTGAATTAATTTGTCTAGTTTCAGGTTTCGGGAGTCATTTATACATTTACTAATTATATTCTATATAATATTCTGTAGAACACAATCAAAAGTCTGCATTTAACAGAATGTGTCGGTCAGTGATTTATATATTATACACACTTGTTTAGAATATAAAATACATATTAAATTACTAACTATGTATTTTTAAGAACTATGTTGTGAACCTTTTTCTGATGAACCTGTAGAGACATTTTTATTATAACTTACCATTCAGTATGAATTAATAAGAGTATATGTTTGTAACATATTTCTGCTTTTGCGCTCGCTATTTATTTATTTTTTGCGTGGATTTGAGAATCACTTTTTTGGCCACCTAACCTGTTCTGTATTCTATACTGTGGTTAAATCTATTTGCCAATAACTATTAAAGGAGGAAGTTTATGAAATTTGTAAAAAAAAATGCTAACTGCGTACTATTTTTAGATAATTTCGGTTTGTTTCGTAATATTTCCCAAACCGTATCTCCCACTGTGCTCATGTGGGTATGTCAAATGACGGGCACCTACAAACGTCATTAATTTCGCCCTTTCTGACCGGTATTTAAGTTTCAATATCAAGTTAATCGCGCCCTAAATGGACTTTATTGTTTCCAAATTCAATTATCATATTGCGACCCGCAGGACTATTAACGAGAGTACGGCCGTTCCGTCCGTCGAAATTTACAGAGCAGATATGGCAATGTTAAGGGATAAATGATCTATGTTGATTTGCATAATTTGTACTATTTCATTACGGAACAATTTGTTATTTGGCTCCGGCCGGCTAAATGGACATTAATGGCATTCTGTAGGGAAGAGCGTTTAAATTTACCGTTTCTGGTACATCGAATCGCTATTAGTTGGCGCGATATAAATTCAAATACGTTGTGCATTACCACGCGTTTTTGTTTCCATTTGCGATTTCATGATCTAAGGGCTGTTTATGTTTCGAAACAATAATCTAAAACAGAAGTAAAACTTCGAAAACTGCACACTGGCAATTTGTAACACAACGTACTCCAAAAACAAGAAGAAAATCTTTTTATTTCAAAAGACACAGGGGTTGGTAATACCAGAGTCAATGTATTTGTGAGCCCATCTAGTTTTCAACAGTGTGAAGAATCCTTCGCAGCACTATGCAGAGTGTCTGATTTTTTTTAAATCTTACATTTTTGTACAAATTTGTTTAATCTTTAAAGTAATACTGACTTTTATGTAATGATTCAGTACTTATATATTTTTACTAAGCTCCGTGTCAAGTGAAAGGAGCACGACGAGGTATTAGCAGTTGTGATTGTGCATCATGCCGCGTTTTACAATAATTAATTGATACGTAGATATGATGCTGGTTCACGGTGAAGGCCATGGAAACTCTTCTAATGCTCGTAGTATTTATAAGAAGTGATTTAATAGTACTGCAAACATTAAAGATGCAGACTATTGCAAATAATCTTAGAACTAGCACTCGCAGACTATCTTTGCAGCAGATCATATCAAAAAATTCAATTTGGAGATTTTAAAATGATAGTATTGCCGAAGATTTTACAGTAAATTTTGACCCGAAATAGTAAATGAATGGTTTGCCAGATCGCCAGTTTTGATTCAGTGTATTCCATTGCAGTTGACTCGGTTGAGGAACAAATAGAGATTGCAGTTTGGAAATGTCAGTAAGAGTGAAAGAAAATTTTTAACACTGTGTAAAATTGCACTTTTTAAATTTTAAACTTTTATTTTAACTTAATTTAATAAACTAAACGTGAAATAGCAACGTTGATTTCTTATTTGTGAGAAAAAAGGTTGTCACTTTTTACTTTTAATAATTTTTTTTTAACCAGCAGTTAACTATATTACAAATTTTATTATATTTCAATAGTAACCGAATTAATTCCGCATTTCGATAAGTTTCAACTATCGAAATTTGATAGGTAATTTATTAAAACTCGATTTTGTCTTCCAATAATTTTTTTAAACTACCAATACAGGGTGTAGCGTGTATAATCTATAAAAATTAACCTACAGCTTCCTGTTGATATTTGTAATAAAAAACTCTTATACGAAGAAGTGCTATCTTCTCGTTTTTTTTTTTTGTAAATTAAAGTTCATTTACAACGAAAATGAAGGCCGTCCCTGTGTTATTTATTAAAAATTTTGGATATGTTTTTATACGACCCGAGATGCAACCTTAGAATTTAAGTCGGTATAATATAATACTAGTAATACTAAAAGAAGGTTAGGTTACACTATCAAAAAAAGTGTGCAGTCAACTGATTTTGTATTTGTATTGAATTCACTATTCACTTAATTATTAAATATTAAGCATCGTTCATCCACCCATCAGTGTTAAAAAGTGAAATATTCCAGACACAAGTTTTTATTTTGTAATTCCACGATAGTGTAATTTTTATAAAGAAGTAAAAAATAAGAATATCGTGCCAATTACATTAAAAACGAGATTCTTATTTCCTACTTTGCTTAATTTTTTAGTTTGTGCACAAACTAGTTTTACATTGCATTTACTATTTCCGAACGTGTCGATTGGTGTTAGTGTATGGTGCAGCCGGAGTAAGTGCAATCGCGGCGACTAGGTTGTACCGGGAACGATGGCCACAACGTAACCCCCCATGTGCAAATACAATCCTATAGTGCGTTCAGCAGCTGCGAGGTATGGGAAATGTTATTCCTCGAGAAGAAGGACGTGGTACATCGCATCTTGAGACGCCATCTGTTGCACCACTGTCATATGCAACCAGTTCAATAGATTTTACCCCCGGATTGTGATCAACGAATGCGTTTTTGCAGATGTTTTTTACGGCAATGTGCCAATCAAGTAGACTTTCCTACTTATTTGTGTAACAGATGAGACAACATTTACCCGTGATGAAGTGAATTTCCATAATATGCACATATGGACCGATGAAAATCCTCACGCGATTAGGGAAACTCATTTTCAACATCGGTTCTCGGTAAATTTTTGGGCTGGCATAATAGGCGATGTACTTGTGGGTCCCTATTTCTTTGAAGGACTACTAAATGGATCAACATATGCTGACTTTTTGGAGAACCGGTTGCCTGAATTATTGGACGATGTGGCATTACAAGTATGGGCACGCATGTTTTATCTTCAAGATGGGGCTCCTCCACACAGTACTCGAGAAGTAATGACACTTTTGACTGAAATGTTTCCTCAGCGATGGTTTTGGACGCTTTGGTCCTGTGCCGTGGCCACCTCGGTCACCCGATCTAACTCCAATGGACTTTTATCTTTGGGGTCACTTGAAGTCATTGGTTTACAATACTCCAATTACTACGGTGGAAAAATTGCGAAACCGTATACTTGAAGCTGCTGACACAATTAGGGAAATACCTGGAATTTGAGAAAATATTTGCCAAAGTTGTGTGCGTCGCCGTCGGTGCCATGCCTGTATCCGCGCTAATGGGGATTAATTTCAACTTTTTCTCTGGAAATGGTAAGTTTTATTTCATTTTGTTCCATATTTTAATGGAGTTTGTTTAGTGCACGCAGTTGGCAATTACAGATGCTTACGGATGTGGGTTTATTTGCGAACTCTTGCAGTAACAACATTGCATTTAAGACAGTAATTATACTATTAATTATTATAATAAGAAAATATCAGTTTTTTTAATATCTATTTTTCTTAGTTTGTACTTTTGCGTTGAAAAATTCCCCAAAAATTGAGAAGTATCTTTCTATTTTTCAAGGACGATTTGTTTACGCGCTGGTCCACAGCACGTAACTCATCGTACAGCACACGGACAGGACCGTTCCAGAGAAAATATTTTGATCCATAATTGAACTT
>NW_019419874.1:6829-7603 GCF_000390285.2 Anoplophora glabripennis
CTTGAATTTTGCAAATTGCTTTTGGTTTCTGCATATTTACACTATGTGTGTACCAAATTTCAAGTGTCAGCAAAGCTTCGAACAAATTTGGCAAAGTTTCGAGTTTCAGATGCCGATGAATGTATAACACCTTATAGAACAAAAAGTTTTGCTCTCCTGATTTTCGGCTTTAGCGTCATTATTGTATATATATTGAACTATAGTTTTCGAAAGTTTTATCACTTTTTGTTTATAATTGACATTTTTACAGCAACTTAAAAAAATTGGCGTTTTATACCGTTTTTTCAATCTCACGGCTTTGTTATTGCAAATTTCGTAACCGGACCACCGCCATTTTGTAGCTATTTTTATTACGAACAAAATCATGTCCTAAGAATTTTTTCGTACAGTCATCCCGCTCAGTTATTTGAAGAAAACTAGTAAAAAAAATTTTTTTCACGATTAAATTGTTAATAACTTTTTTTCCTGATAAAATAATTTGTCAGCAAATTAGCTTGTTATTGTACTCATCATTTAAAGTAGACCTGTGTAGTTATTTCCGGGTTATCAAGGTTTGACATACGCCCAACCTCTACCAACTGGACTACACGGACAGGACCGTTCCAGAGAAAATATTTTGATCCATAATTGAACTTTAATTTACGAAAAAAAAAAACGCAAAAATATAACTTTTTCGTACAAGAATTTTCAATTACAAATATCGTTAGGAAATAGTTTAATTTTTATAGACTATACACGCCACACCCTGTATAAAGTAGTACAATTTTATTGCAA
>NW_019419875.1:0-7517 GCF_000390285.2 Anoplophora glabripennis
TTGTACCTTAGTGGCATTTCCATGATTGAAATCAAGAAACACATAAGTAAGTAACCACTTATTTATTTATAAATAGGTAACTATATTCAACATGAATAGCAGTGGTGAAGAAATTGATTTGTTTGAGGAATACGTATGTATTAAACGTTTTATTTTTTTAACTGAATTTAACTGTATCTACAGGGTGGTCCGTAAGTAATGGTCCATAGACATACTAGATTTTTTACTTCAAAATATTACGATTGGAGCCAATATGCCTTAATAAAATGTTGATAACAAAAAAGATACAGGGTGTCACAGTTGAAAATTAAAAATTGAATTTTCGTAATAATTATAATATTTTTGAGTGTATGAACGTGAAAATTTAGGGGTAGATGTTTTTGTATACGAGAAATCATAATTTGTTATCTATTTCGATGTATCTTCTAGAGGGCGCCACATACGCCGTGTTTATGACGTAAATACGAGCATAATTTTTTTATCCACAACGTTAACGCTTCTTTTTTTTAAAAATCTTAAACCTACATTATTTTCGTGAAAAAATGGTATACTTGTCATTAGCTCTAGAAATTGTCCGTTTTCAAGAAAAACGCATTTCAACAATCTGCTGCATGTTTCATTACAGGAAATTTTATCGTAGTGTGCGCTAATGAAAACATTAATTTTGACAATTAAACATTATCCCTTTGTACACATTAAAATACAAATTATCAAGTTGATAAATTTTATTTACAAAACCAGTTAAAGGAGAAATTTAATTAAACAAAACTATGATTTTATCAAGCGTTTAACAAGTAAAAAACTGAATATGTACCTAAGGAAAAATAGGAAATGTTTCAAAGTAAATTTTCAATATGTCCACCATTCACCTCGATGCACTTGTCCATACGATTTATGAAAGATCGTCTAATATTAAATAATACCATTGGATCAAAAAAAGTTGAGGCATTACTAATTTCTTGCCAAAGTTGGACGCGAGTATTTATAGTGTTTTTATAAACAATTTCCTTCATTGTGCCCCATACACCAAAATCTAAAGGGTTGAAGTCTGGACTACGTGGCGGCCAAGGAAATATACTACCACGGCCAATCCAACGTTCAGGAAAGTGTTGGTTTAGATATGTTCTTACTTGATGAGTAAAATGTGGCGGAGCGCCATCTTGCATGAACCACATATTTTGCCTCAAATTCAGTGGTAACGCATCCAATAGATCAACAAAGCTATTTTCTAAAAAATTTAAATAACTTGTACCATTTAAATTTCCTGGCAACTCATATGGACCTAGAAAATGGTTTCCAATGATCCCACACCAAACATTAATCTTAAATTCATGTTGAAAGTGCCGTTCTCGAGTTACATGAGGATTTTGAACTTCCCAACAATGCTTATTTCTTAAATTGAAAATACCTCGGCGAGTAAATGTCGCTTCATCTGTAAACAATATTCTGTTGACAAATGTATAGTCAGTATTCTGCTTGTTCCGAATATCACTTGCAAATTGATATCTTGAAGGAAGATCGACAGGTAATAAATTTTGAACTGGTGTAAAATGATATGGATGATATTTTTCTTCATGTAATGTCTTTAAAATTGATGTTTTATTAATTCCCGTGGCTGCAGCTAATCGTCTTGAACTAGTTTGTGGATCATCTGCAATGCGAATTAGTATTTCGTCTTCCTGGTCAGGCGTAATCATTTTTGGTCGACCTAAATTATCACGTTTAGGACGAAATGAACCACTTTCGCCTAAGTTTCTGAATAGATTTTGAAACAGTCGTTTACCAGGTTGCAATCTGTTTGGAAATCTTCGGCAATATTCACGTTGCGCAGCACGTCCATTGAAATTTTGTTGACAATAAACAACCGTCATATCTCTCATTTCCAAATTCGAGAAATTATTATGTCTCGGCATAATTCGTTATTTTCTTTTAAATACTTAATTGATTTTTACCAAAAATTAATAAATACAATTTGAATTAATTGCTAACCGTCACAATGATTTTTTCTAATTGTCAAAACTGTCTTGGCATTGTCGCACACTACGATAAAATTTCCTGTAATGAAACATGCAGCAGATTGTTGAAATGCGTTTTTCTTGAAAACGGACAATTTCTAGAGCTAATGACAAGTATACCATTTTTTCACGAAAATAATGTAGGTTTAAGATTTTTAAAAAAAAGAAGCGTTAACGTTGTGGATAAAAAAATTATGCTCGTATTTACGTCATAAACACGGCGTATGTGGCGCCCTCTAGAAGATACATCGAAATAGATAACAAATTATGATTTCTCGTATACAAAAACATCTACCCCTAAATTTTCACGTTCATACACTCAAAAATATTATAATTATTACGAAAATTCAATTTTTAATTTCCAACTTTGACACCCTGTATCTTTTTTGTTTTCAACATTTTATTAAGGCATGTTGGCTCCAATCGTAATATTTTGTAGTAAAAAATCTAGTATGTCTCTATGGACCATTACTTACGGACCACTCTGTATACTAAATAAAAAATAAAATGTTACCTTTATGTCATTGCTCATTGGTTTTCATTTTTACATACCTATGTAAATTTTCCATTTTTCTTGGTTTTTAAATATTTTTTTTAAAAATGGCAAGTTATTGTTGTCTAAAACAATTATTCTACCTCCGCATAAAAAAAATGAAAGAGCTGCAGATTTGTTAAAATAGTTTTTATTGAAACGATATGAATTATACAGGGTGGGCCAATAGTGTGAGAAAGTAAAATAACTACCTTATTATTCATAATACAGAAAAAAGTTTATATAAAAGTTGTACAGAATCAAAAAACCTAAAAAACCTAATGGACAAAATTAATTTGCAACACACAGGGCGATGAGTAAAAACGGGACATGCAAAATATTACATTTTTTAAATGCAACACTGTATATTTTAACATATGGATTTCTGAGAAAATTCTGCATATGGCAATATAAACAGTTTAACATTTTAGTGCGGGGTTGCCAAGTTATGTAGAAAATTCTTCGAATTTTGGAAAAAACATGACCTCGAAGAAGTTGTATTAACCTTCAACTACTGACATTTGGAACAAAAATATTTGACATAGTTATAAGTAAATGTTAGGCAAAGACTCCTATATTAGCTAATATCGATATTTGATACAGGGCATATTTTATAATACGGTCATTTTAAGTAAGTTCAAACTTGATTTTCTAAAATTTTTCAAATGGAATAAAATACAGGGTGTGTATGTTCTATTTTATTCACATATCAGTCCACTTCAACTTTTATTAAGTATGTTCTACACCTAAAGTTGTTAGTTTTTAAGATATAGCAACATTTCTGGAAAAACCTAATTTTTATTATTTTCGGTCGCACGAAAAGGAAAAAACTGTCACATTGTGTCAACTTGTCAGTTCATAATTTATCATTCCATTTTGAATTCATTTTATTAGTTCATATGTGGTATTCTATAAAATAATAAAAATGAAGTTTTTTCAGAAATGTTGCTATATCTTAAAAACTAACAGTTTTAGATATAGAACATACTTAATAAAAGTTGAAGTGAACCGATATGTCAATAAAATAGAACAATAAAATACAGGGTATTCCATTTGAAAACTTTCTAAAAATGATCGTATTATAAAAAATGTCCTGTATAAAATATCGATATTATCTAATATAGGAGCCTTTGTCTAACATTCGCCTATAACTCAGTCTAGTTACTTTGTTCCAAGTGTTAGTAGCTGAAAATTAATACAACTTCTTCGAGCTCATGGTTTTTCCAAAATTCGAAGAATTTTGTACATAACTTGGCAACCCCGCACTAAAATGATAAACTGTTTATATTGCCATAAATAGAATTTTCTTGGAAATCCATGTTTAAAAATATACAGGGTGTTCCATTTAAAAAATGTAATATTTGGCATGTCCCGTTTTTACTCATCGCCCTGTATGTTTCAAATTAATTTGGTACTTTAGGTTTCTTGATTCTGTATAACTTTTTTTCTGTATTATGAGTAACAAGGGAGTTATTTTTACTTTCTCACACTAATGGCCCACCATTTACAATGTATATAAATATATACAGTTATTCATGGGCCTAATTTAGAAACTCTACGTATTTTTCGTTTTTAAAAAAGCAAATTTATTCCCTAAAAGAAAAATTATTATCCATCCATAGATTTAAAGTTGGCTATCTTTCTCGCCAATTTCTGATTTCCCTTCTTTTTCATTCACCATCGCTGATAGTTTTGTCCTGCGTATTCCATATTTATTTTTCTAAAAATTATTATTTGTATGCTTAAATAAGATTAGAAACTAAACGTATTTACCCGTTTGAATATTATTTGTGGTACTTAATATGTGTTATGAATTTGGACGAGTTGCTGTTTAAAAACTTCATAGTTCAACCTTCTATGTATATTCCCGTTGCCGAGTTTTTATAGTTTCTCAATTTTTCACTATTATATAACAATGATAAGTAATACAATTAGGACAGAAAATGGTGGTAAGTATCATGCTAAAAACATAAGGCATTTCGACGTATTTCCTGTCATTTAGAGGCATTTTCTGGTATTTCTGGCATTTCGAGGATATTTTGGTGGCATTTAGGGCATTTCGGGGGTATTTCGGAAATTTTTTGTCGTATCTAGGCAATTTACGGAATTTCTGAGGCATTTTATTTTGGTACATACGACCATTATTCACGAAGTTACAGCCGTTCAGAAATAACTAAAAAAATTTGAAAATATGTCTGCTCCCTTAATTTTTTTGCTGGATACATAAATAAAATGATATTTAATTGTGGAAGGTCTATGAAGACCGAAAACGATGCGCAGTTAGCTGTTTCCGCTCATTTGAATTTGCTGGTTTACAAATGCTGTGTTAAATAAAACTACGGCGGATGTACTGCAAACATGCNGAACATACTTAATAAAAGTTGAAGTGAACCGATATGTGAATAAAATAGAACAATAAAATACAGGGTATTCCATTTGAAAAATTTTAGAATATCAAGTTTAAACTTTCTAAAAATGATCGTATTATAAAAAATGCCCTGTATAAAATATCGATATTAGCTAATATAGGAGCCTTTGTCTAACATTTGCCTATAACTCAGTCTCATTACTTTATTCCAAGTGTTAGTAGCTGAAAGATAATACAACTTCTTCGAGCTCATGTTTTTTCCAAAATTTGAAGAATTTTGTATATAACTTGGCAACCCCGCACTAAAATGATAAACTGATTATATTGCCATATATAGAATACTCTTGGAAATCCATGTTTAAAAATATACAGGGTGTTCCATTTATAAAATGGAATATTTGGCGTGCCCGTTTTTACTCATCGCCCTGTATGTTCCAAATTAATTTTGTAGTTTAGGTTCTTAATTCTGTATAACTTTTATATAACTTTTTTTCTGTATTATGAGTAACAAGGAAGTTATTTTACTTTCTCACACTAATGGCCCACCCTGTATATTTACAATGTATATGAAAATATACAGTTATTCATGTGCCTGATTTAGAAACTCTACGTATTTTTCGTTTTTAAAAAAGCAAATTAATTCCCTAAAAGAAAAATTATTATTCATCCATAGTTATAAAGTTGGCTATCTTTCTCGCCAATTTCTGATTTCCCTTCTTTTTCATTCACCATCGCTGATACTTTTGTCCTGTATTCCATATTTATTTTTCTAAAAATTATTATTTTTATGCTTAAATAAGTTTAGAAACTAAACGTATTTACCCGTTTGAATATTATTTGTGGTACTTAATATGTGTTATGAATTCGGACGAGTTGCTGTTTAAAAACTTCATAGTTCAACCTTCTATGTATATTCTCGTTGCCGAGTTTTTATAGTTTCTCATTTTTTCACTATTGTATAACAATGATAAATACTAAAATTAGGACAGAAAATGGTGGTAAGTATCATGCTAAAAACATAAGGCATTTCGACGTATTTCCTGGCATTTAGAGGAATTTTCTGGTATTTCTGGCATTTCGAGGATATTTTGGTGGCATTTAGGGCATTTCGGGGGTATTTCGGAATTTTTTGTCGTATCGAAGCTATTTATGGAATTTCTGAGGCATTTTATTTTGGTACATACGACCATTATTCACGAAGTTACAGCCGTTCAGAAACAACTAAAAAAATTTGAAAATTTGTCTGCTCCCTTAATATTTTTGCTGGATACATAAATAAAATGATATTTAATTGTGGAAGGTCTATGAAGACCGAAAACGATGCGCGGTTAGCTGTTTCCGCTCATTTGAATTTGCTGGTTTACAAATAAAACTACGGCGGATGCACTGCAAACATCCTGTACATTAAATTAAAAAGAAAAAGTGTTTCTCGGCAAATACGCCGCGGTGCCTTTTGCGTCATACCAAGGTTAAATCCCGCCGACACTTTCGCTGGGATTCATGAGATTGCCGCTCTTCTAAATCATATAAATGACTTGTCCGTCGTGTGGTTACACTGATCAATACATTGTCGAAAAGTGAGGATTTTTCTCGTCGCCACGATGGCACGCTTCAGCCATCGATGTCCAGGTGTTTAAATTAATTTTAAAAGCCCGCGAAGCGTAATTTATCACGAGGAGACGGCGCTCAATTTGCCGTGAAAAGGGACAATGATGGATTAAATGTAAAACGACTTTCTCCTAAGCCGAACGACCACCTCACTATATGTATAATAATGGACCTTTTTCACAAATTTCAATTTTGACCTAAATTAACAGTATTTAAGGCACAGGGTGACCGGGGTACAATGGACTCATTCAATAATATTTAGTTTGCCGCTTGTTTTTACATTTTCCGTAAGCTCCTAAAATCATATCGTTAACTTCAATATTTATAGTGACTACAAGACTTCTGCGGACGCATCAAAGACCGTGATCGAACGTCGACTCTGATGCCATTGACCAGGAACGGAATCTGGCCAGTTCGTGCAGCACGTTTCAAATTATTGCCATCTTGCACTGTATAAAGCCTTTCCAGATTAAATACCTGTTTGTTATAAACACATATTTTAACAATTAATCCATTTTTAATCATACAAAACTTTGTTAAAAAAATTGTCATATTGGGCATTCTTCAGTTCTAACGCCCCATCCACCCAGGCACCCATGAGACAAAATAAGCTTCTAGAAGCGTATTTAGTTTTTACTCATTTTTAACTCATACAGTGTAGGAAAGTACCGATGGTCTATCAGAAGTTACGTGAGAGTGATAAAGTAAGCCATAGAAATCCATGTGATAGACAAGGATGGCTGTAATGAAGGCGTCTAATAGTCAACGCCCATTTTGCCCTTCCACAAATAAGAAGTGGATCTTATTTGTGGAAGGGCAGTGACTATGAGAGGCCTTCATTATAAGCATCCTTCTCTATCGCATGGATTTCTATGGCTTACTTTATCGCTCTCACGTAACATCAGATAGACCATCGGTACTTTCCTACCCTGTATAAGTAATTTTAAATAAGAATCCCTGAAGTATGTCTTGATTTAAAGAATAAAAACTACTG
>NW_019419876.1:0-1492 GCF_000390285.2 Anoplophora glabripennis
CTTACTGGAATGAAAATAGAACAAATTATCTTAATATAAATTTATTTGGTCCCTTATAAAGTTTCAAAATGAAATTTTGAAAATGAAATTTATTCCAATATTTGCAAAGATAACACTTTTGTATATACAGGGTGTCCCATTAATATCGCCAAAAATTCAGAGGGAGTTTCCTTGGCCAAAAATAAGAAAGAAAGTTCCTATAAACCTATGTCCGAAAATGCTTCGTTTCGGAGATACAGGGTGTTGAAATTTAGAGAAAATACAAGGTTTTTACTAATATTTGGAGAACCCTAATTCCGATTTTTTTGAAACTTGGTATGTTTGTTTATAAAAACGGTAGACGTCTTCTGACGTAATATGATTTATTTTATCTATTCCAGCGGCGTCCTAGGACTCACTCCTGTTGATATTAATAAGTAAACATATGAGACGTCACTGCTTTTTCTTAGATGTCTCCAGATATTAGTAAAAACCTTGTATTTTCTCTAAATTTCAACACCCTGTATCTCCGAAACGAAGCACATTCGGACATAGGTTTATAGGGATTTTATTTCTTATTTTTGGTCAAGGAAACTCCCCGAATTTTTTCGCAATATTAATGGGACACCCTATATATTCCAATGAAATATGGTCACTGGGTTATTTTATATTTAAAACATAGGTCTTGCATAAACATAGAAGTGTATATGAAACAGTCTGTGATGTCTTGGTTTCAGCTGTAAAATAAACCTATGCTAATTTTCAGTTACCCTAAAAAACCTTAATGACAAATATTTTAATATTGTAGCATGTGAAAAATGAAAATATTTTCTATTTAAATATCAGTAATTATACCTAGGTATAAGAGTTTCTGAAAGATGGAAGATTGACTTTCTAAAGTGACTGTAAATAATGTGAACGACAAAAATTATATTAAATAATTAAATCAAAACTTTTTTGTAAATAAATTCTATGAGTTTTGCTCTAAAGAATACTGCGTATTTGGTACAATGTACTCACTGTAGTTATCTGTATATAAAATTTAAACAAAATTTAATCGTTGGAAGCTTTTTTTTGCTCTGTTAATATTGATGTGTGTTTGGAAGCTGTATAATGTTGAACATTCTATCCTTACAGACTTCTTTTTATAAATACATGCCATTTTGGTAAAAAAAATCCAACATCAAATCGATTTTTCTACTACCTTTATTAACATAAATTTGTTAGAGATGTTTTAGAATATTATGAGCTTTGACCTTCATATGCGCAGAAACATAATTCCGACCGTCGCCTAAATTATTGTACGTCCTAAAAACATTACACCTATTATTCACAGTCTCTCTCGAGCTCTAGCGTAAACAAGCCTTTGATCCGAATACAAATATCATAATAAAATGCCCTATTCTTTATCATTTTAATTTAAACAATAAAAATATATATAACGAACGTTCGCCAGTTGACTTTATTGATGCCCGAGCGCCTTAGTTCATTTCTAGTTGTAATGAGGCACGTG
>NW_019419876.1:2351-7461 GCF_000390285.2 Anoplophora glabripennis
CGATTCACCCAAACCAAAACATTTATAGACCAGGCGGTATCTGTTTTGGTTTGGGTGAATCGTATATCCACGGAGATTTTTGGCTTTTTGGCTTTCAAATATCACTAGAAATGAAAATTTTTCTATGCGAAAAAAAAAAACGTGGGCTTAACTTTTGGCGGCACAATATGTTAAAAAAATTCGATGTCATGTTTTTCTTCCTATTTAATTATGTATCTTTTCAAGAGTTGATTTTGGGCGAAAATGGAAAAGGAAAAAAAATTTGTAATTAGATTTTTTACAAAATATGACTAGTTACAAATCGATTGATTATTATTGTAAAAATCGAAAAATTCGCCAAATATGGGGTTAAGAAACATTACTTTTTAGGGAATTTAGGGAAGAAAACTTGTTATGTAGAATCATCACACTAAATTTCATCAAAATCGGTTTGATAGATTTTGCATAATAATTTTGCAATCCAAACTTTGACAAAAAATTTGCAAATTTTCAAAATTTTGCACAGCAAAAACTAAGCCCCTTAGATACTTGAAAATTTAATCACATATAGGAGGGCTCTCAAGCTTTCAAACACTTTTTGAAAAATTCGAAACCGTCAATTAGGAGAGCTCTGGCGCTTGTTTAAACATTGGTCGAATTTTTGGTATATACGTGTATCTATTTTTTTCAAGGTCGTGTTTTTCGAATACGAAATATATTGAAATGAAAGAAAGATTCTTTTTTTAATATTAATTTTGTTTGTGATTAAAGTATAATTCAAATATTATTTATTGTTTAAAATATAAGCAAATGAGAAATTAACTCATTATATTACTAATTTTCGACATATTTTGAAAATATTTGTTGTTTAAACAATTTCAGAATATTTAAATAAATTTGTTTTTGATCTTTGATAAACAGAATATAAGATTATGCACTTACCATTGATACAATAAAAAAATAAGGTTGATAATTAAAGGAAGCTTAAGATAAATAATTGTCGGACTGTTGAAAGACCAATAATTATTATTAACGATAGGCATTTGAAAATAGGCTAATTGTTTTTTTTTTTAAACGCGAGACATCCATTTAAAGAAAAACATTAAAATCGGACCCCTAGAAGCTGAGATATTAAAAATTTTTAAGCGCGTCGGGGTTTTGAACTCGCCGATTCAATTTCGAGCAGGCCGAACCGGCCGCGCTCTCTACTTCCCCCCCACCACCTCCACCCGTACGATTTTCTTGAATTTCTCTCTTGCATAAACTTTAAACACGTTTTAAAGTAGGTTGCCAATGAAGAAACGTATTGCAAACTTAGACCTGGTAAGTACTCGGAATACCAAAGATATTTTTTGAAAAATTAGCCTGGACGTCCCAGTACATTTAGTGTAAATGACGGTAAACTTTGATGGGTTATAACTACGTGACTAATTGACCAATAGATCTGTTTTTTTTTTAAAGAAGCGTTTTCCCAATAACTTTTAAAACCTGCTTCGATTTGATTGAATATTCACAAAGTTATTCTAATTGTTTATAAGTACAAAAATTCAACCAATGTTTAAACAAGCGCCAGAGCTCTCCTAATTGACGGATTCGAATTTTTCAAAAAGCGTTTGAAAGCTTGACAGCCCTTCTATATGTGATTTCAAGCATCTAAGGGCCTTGGTTTTTGCTGTGCAAAATTTTAAAAATTTGCAATTTTTTTTCAAATCTGGATTGCAAAATTATTATGCAAAATCTATCGAACCGATTTTGATGAAATTTGGTGTATTGTTTTTTAACCCCATTTTTGGCGATTTTTTCGATTTTTACAATAATCATGATTCATTCGATTTGTAACTAGTCATATTTTGAAAAAAAATTAATTACAAACATTTTTTTTCTCTTCTATTTTCGCCTAAAATCAACTCTTGAAAAGATACAAAATTAAATAGAAAGAAATATATGACATTTTTCGAATTTTTTAACATATTGTGCCGCCAAAAGTTAAGCCCACGTTTTTTTATACGCATAGAAAAATTTTAATTTCTAGTGATATTTGAAAGCCAAAAAGCCAAAAATCTCCGTGGATATACGATTCACCCACACCAAAACAGATACCGCCTAGTCTATACTGAGATTTTCCAGGTTTCCTTCATTCTTACGTAACGTAAATCGTTTCTGGACGCACGTGCGGCCCGCTGAATAATAATATGCCGCCTCCTCTCCCGCACAAGTCTCGGACTTCTGGGTTAGTCCTCGTGATTAGAATGAGGTATAGAGATATTATTATTATATTCCCTTTTTATACCTGCTACGTATATCTAATTTTGGATGAAGCATCTTATAATAAAGAGCAAGAGCCAAACTTAATACGACCTTACGAAGGCAGGTAACTGTAATTTGTAAAGGAAATCAAGTTAGTTGCGCCGGAAATGTTTCATTCCTTGTAGACTCTACTTTAAGTAAACTATATTCTTTCTTCGTTTTAGTTTACCGTCGTCATTTTTTATGTATAAAAGTTGTAGTACGCTTTTCCAGAACATAATAAATTGCCATAAAGGAAACTTAGTTTTAAAGTTGGGAAGAAATTTAGAAGGCTCTTATCTTAGTAGAGGAACACACAGGTCTTTAAGTCGCGTAAAACTTTAAATATTCCCAGTAAGTTAGACATCCAGGAATTATAGTACTGTAAATGACCAATTGCACATTTAAATTAATGCTTATTTCGCAGAAGTACCACTATACTAGCGCAAAATACTTACTTTAAGTACCTACTAGTTATAGTTTAATAAATTTATCTCTCAATCATCGCTAAGTATGTATTATTATGTTTTTGATTTGTTTTGTTTGAATTTGAATTTTGAGTTTATTTAAATTTAGAATTTTATTATTTAATTTGTTATGATTTGTACTTTTACTTGGGCGCCATACAATAAATTTTTGTATTTATATTTTCTTTTACTGGAATTGTTTTTACCGAGTAGAGCTGACTCAATTTCAGGGTGTGGTGTCCTGTAATTTTATTTTATTTGATTTTACTTAAATTGTTTTAAAATGAAAGATATTTTTGAAGTTTCACAAATATGAATATATTACAAAATTTTTCAGGTTAAAAAAAACACCTGGTATACTACACTACAATTTTTGTCAAGGTATATTCCGTGTAATGGTCTTTATTTTGTCCGCAATAAACCCTCTATTTAATGGTCCCGGAGTTAACCGGCATCTCGTGCTCCGAGTAACGTGTGGATAATAATTTATACGGCGCCCTGACGTGGAAGGCTGCCGAGTCCGGGCTCCCGGAATCGAAAAGAAACAACGAAATAAGCCCCTCGCTGTTTACAAGAGTTTAGTCGTCAAGGAACAACCGGCTGCTAAAGCTCGAGCGCAAGTTTTATGACAGATATTTCGCAATCAATTAGGGAGGAAGTTAACGAAAAATGTCGGGAGTTTGTTGTCTTTTCCGGGAGGCACCCGGAATTTGGGACGAGAGGCGGCGCGAAATTGCAAATTAAACTTTGTCGGGGCATTAGGAGCATTAAATTCTAATTTAAAAAAATTGGACGCTGAATGTCGTTATCCTCTTTCCGGTCGAAACGCATTAGGCTGTGTGGAGCGAGCGTTTCCATTATTTCCGTTGACAGTATTCACGAAACCGAATAAAATAATATGTATGTATTCTAATGCATTATTGGTACTCTATATACTTTCTACACTGAGAAAACGGTATCCTGTTTTCAATGATACACTGAAAGAAATGCGCTTTATTCTTTATTAGAATTCTAAATGCCATTATAAGAACATTGTATACTATATGTGACAAATAAACAGGTGAATATTTGATATAAAACGCGTATTGCTAACACAGTTGTAGATTGACTGTAAACCATATTCTTTATTTAATTATTGTATAACTAGTATACAATACACGCTATGAAATCATCTATTACCTACTAGTTATAAGTTTTATAACAATAAATGTATTAAACTGTTTAAATTCCGTATGAGTGGAAATATATGACGTTATGTTTTCAGAAATTTTATTGTAGAACTGAAATTCTAATGTAAACATATAACAACATTTAAGTACTTCTTAAAAATGATACAAATCGCTCCCAAAACTGCCCAGTGTATCTTCTTAGTGACGATACACCCGTATTTTCTTGTATTACATGAGAATTTACACTATAACTTCCACCTTAAGAATGAAGCATCCCCTGATAGATTGAAATTATTTTCTTCTAATTCTATTTCCTCTGGTTGATTGACTTTACCCGTACTCTTCTATGTCACCGTTAGCGTTAGGTTCCTCCATCTTATGTAAAGCTTAACATCAGTGGTTTCTAATAGGACACACAAGATAATAATTTTTAAGATTTAGACAAGATTTAAATTTGGAAAAACAAAACAATTACAAGCCATGAAACAGTTTAGATATTTACATAACTTTTCACTTCACATAACGCGATATGTTCATATATCTAACAAAACTGTATCTATACTGTATATATATATTCTCATCCAACTAGAAGTAGCGTAATAGTCGATGCATAGCGGACTGTCGGAAATTCTACGATCATAACCATTATAAGATGGGTTTTACAAGCTAAAAACGGATATATAATCATTATTGAAACGAATAATTCTGTTAATACAGCTGTTATATAAAGATTCGGATATTGGTCTTTATATAACAAAATCTTCCCAACTATACAAATAGAACATAAAACCAGAAGTACATAGTACTATACAAGAAATTCATTATTTCATAGATGCATAAGGTGTTTTAATCGCTGTTCAGTTAAACTGAGTGAATCTTTTTTTTTAAATATGTAAATTGTATATTTTTTATAAAAGTTTTAATATGTGCTATACACATTATTTTAGAGCAGGGGTCGGCAAGTAATTTTAGGTGGGGTCCGAATACTTTAGAAAATTTTTAACGAGGTCCAGGAAAAAAATTCATATTTCTTATTTTTTTATTTGGACTCGAATTTAATCTGCTTACTAACCACTAAGAACTCAAAACACTCACACAATTGTAAAATACTAGAAAAAATGATAAGATTGGCACTTAAACGTAAAAAACATTTTTTAAATAATTTATTTGAGTAATTTATACTTTCAAAAAATTTTTTGGCGGCCCAGT
>NW_019419877.1:0-7501 GCF_000390285.2 Anoplophora glabripennis
ATTTGCTCAGCCTCGGCTAACGCCTCGGCGAGCAAACTTTTGGGCTCAACACATAATGATCGACTTCTACTCCTAGTAACATAATATACTATTATGGTTTTAATTAATAAAATAATTTGACATACTACTGTTCAACTGTTCAAAATTTTGTCCACCGACGTGTTTCTACGAACTAACACAAATATTGTCTTGCTTTACTGAAACACAAATGCTTCACCATATTACAAATGTGTCTTGCTTCACTATAAATTAGAACGATCCATCAACTCCGAGTTGTTATACACGTAAGCCATTTTTGACACTTGAAAAACTAATATAAACACTATCGCAAAAACGTTAGTATTAAAATCGTATTTCAGTATTCGGAATCGCCTGGGGCCATGTGGAGAGAGCGCATTGCGCACAGCATACAACGCAATTGATGCTAGAAACTACAGTAGCCCAGCGATGTAAAGGTTGAAAATAGTACAACTTCAATAATTCTTTTCCGGAAACTGAAGGATTTAACGAAATTCTTTTTTCGATATTGACTTCATTTTTGTGAATCATGTGATACTATCACATAAAGCAACTGAAATATATGAGGTTAGTCAAAAATAAGTAATGGTAAAATTAGTTTCCAAAGGAACCAGAAACTGAATACATTTTCTGCAAAAAAAAAAATTATTTCAAAAATTTGGTTTCTTGGCCATATATTTTTTTTTGTTTTTCTGATTGCATAGGTACTCTGATTTCGTAGGACATTCTACATATGTTTACAATTCAATGGCGTGCCAAGCGGGTAAACAGAGACATACGTGAGCCGCTGCCTCAGAATGCTTTTTACGTTCACGTCACGTTACTATACTGTTGCCTTTGTTATCGTACGAATGTTGCGTAATTAATTCCTATCCGTTGGTGTATCGTAGACAATTGAATTTGTTGCTTTTTAATAAATAATCCGTACGCCTATGTCCCGCGGTTCAATTCTGACCGCCCTACTTATTAGTAAAGGAGTAATGTGCAATAAAAAGAAAATTATGCAATTAAAATGCGAGCAAACCGAGATCATTTTCGAGCTTCTGTATCTGATTTACTGTACTGTCATATTTTTCTAGAACACAGACCTAACCTAAGTCCTAATTAAGAAGTTATGGACTCAATTCTCGGAAAAAATAAACAACCAGAGCTTCATCCTGACATTTCGAATCATAATAATATAAGAAATACAAGTGTCTCACATATTTTTCGGATTTCCGATATTAAGGAAAAAAAACTGAAAAAAATAAAAAATTTCCACAAATAAAAATGTTATTCAACATCATAAAAAAATCGAACAAATCGGTCTGTTTTTCTTAAATAAACCAAGACATCGAGATGGTTCGAATTTTTCGAAAATCTGGAGCTTAGCATTTTAACTATTGCTCAACCTNCCGACGTGTTTCTACGAACTAACACAAATATTGTCTTGCTTTACTGAAACACAAATGCTTCACCATATTACAAATGTGTCTTGCTTCACTATAAATTAGAACGATCCATCAACTCCGAGTTGTTATACACGTAAGCCATTTTTGACACTTGAAAAACTAATATAAACACTATCGCAAAAACGTTAGTATTAAAATCGTATTTCAGTATTCGGAATCGCCTGGGGCCATGTGGAGAGAGCGCATTGCGCACAGCATACAACGCAATTGATGCTAGAAACTACAGTAGCCCAGCGATGTAAAGGTTGAAAATAGTACAACTTCAATAATTCTTTTCCGGAAACTGAAGGATTTAACGAAATCACATAAAGCAACTGAAATATATGAGGTTAGTCAAAAATAAGTAATGGTAAAATTAGTTTCCAATGGAACCAGAAACTGAATACATTTTCTGCAAAAAAATAGATTTTATTTCAAAAATTTGGTTTCTTGGCTATATTTTTTTTTGTTTTTCTGATTGCATGGGTACTCTGATTTCGTAGGACATTCTACATATGTTTACAATTCAATGGCGTCCCAAGCGAGTAAACCGAGACATACGTGAGCCACTGCCTCAGAATGCTTTTTACGTTCACGTCACGTTACTATACTGTTGACTTTGTTATCGTACGAATGTTGCGTGATTAATTCCTATCCGTTGGTGTATTGTAGACAATTGAAATTGTTGCTTTTTAATAAATAATCCGTACGCCTATGTCCCGCGGTTCAATTCTGACAGCCCTACTTATTAGTAAAGGAGTAATGTGCAATAAAATGAAAATTATGCAATTAAAATGCGAGCAAACCGAGATCATTTTCGATCTTCTGTATCTGATTTATTGTACTGTCATATTTTTCTAGAACACAGACCTAACCTAAGTCCTAATTAAGAAGTTATGGACTCAATTCTCGGAAAAAATAAACAACCAGAGCTTCATCCTGACATTTCGAATCATAATAATATAAGAAATACAAGTGTCTCACATATTTTTCGGATTTCCGATATTAAGGAAAAAAAAACTGAAAAAAATAAAAAATTTCCACAAATAAAAATGTTATTCAACATCATAAAAAAATCGAACAAATCGGTCTGTTTTTCTTAAATAAACCAAGACATCGAGATGGTTCGAATTTTTCGAAAATCTGGAGCTTAGCATTTTAAACCTTATAACGTTTAGACAATTTAAAAAAACCTTATTTTTCATTTTACATTATAGATTAATAAATAAGGAAGATTAATAAATAAGGAAGATTAATAACTATAACAATTTTTTATTTATAATTAACAATAATTTAGAGAATTCAAGAACAAATAATCTTGACCTTCACCACATTAACTGCATCTTTTTGATATTACTCGTAGATGATATTCCGTTGCTCAGACACATGAGCTTTATTTATATCCACTACATTTAACTGCATACTATTTTCCATTTCTTTATTTCTTTCTCGAAATATTCACGCGACGTGCGATTCGTCGCTGGCATTTTACTTTCCCTCTCACCCTTCACCGTCGCCGTCTGAAATATTACAGCGAGATAAGATGTGCTTTTTCCGAAAATAAATCTTAATAGTTTAGTGACAGCGCCGGGAATATATACGAACCCGGGAATTCCTCAGATGCCGTCGGCGCGATCGCGACAATTTTATCGCTTTCTCTGCAAATAAAAATCATTCTTTATAGCGGCGCGCTTAGGAGCAGGCCACGAAATATTTTTTCATAAAAGTGAATACATATTTCAATAAATTTCCAAAGAAGTTAAATAAAAAATGAACAGCGACAACTGCGGACTTAAAAAACAGAAAAAAGAAATATTAGGTATAGCCTGTTTTAAAACGCTTTGAATTTGATATATACGTATCAAATGATGTACAATTTATCAGTAAAAAAAATATTACCTACTTTTTTTTACAAAACTGACTATCTTTTTATGGATAGATTCAATTCGCAACTAAAATACGTTAATTAAAAAATTAAAATAAATTAAGAAAATTAACCATACATTTAAGGCCACCCTGTGCATCTTGTGCACGTGTGTCCAAGTCCAGGCAATAAATAACAATGATTTTCAGCCTCCTGCGGAATTTTGCCAGTGGTGTCGACATCAAATAACACAATATCAAAATTTTACTAGAGACGGCATACTAATTTTCAAAACATTCAATATTGCTGTGATGCAAATCCTCACGTTCCAGCAACGGTTTTAAGTGAATGTGTGGTGTGGTGTTTTTGGTGACAGAATTTTGACCGTCGTTTGTAAGCATGTTTATTAGCACATGAAAATAACTTTGAACAATTTTTGTAGAGCATATCGACGAGATTTGAATAAATTTCAGCATTTTCCAACACAAAATTTAAACGGTCAAAACGGCCATCAGCACTCTCTCGCTGCGGCGCGCGGCAGCTTCGATATCAAAGGTACAGCTGGTGCCGCACCAGAGACGGTATTAAATTTGTTGAAACCATTTTTTTAAATTTAAAACATGTTTTAGACCATGAGTTGCTCAATAAAAGTTGCTTATTTTCGTGTCTTCTACCCACCCTTTTCATAGACGCACTTATTTCAGAAACACTTTGTATATTGAATATTTCGGCTATAAGGAACAAAATAAATGATGTTAATAATGGTAACAAAATATCATTTCGTTTAAAAAAAAAAGCTTCCGTCATCCGACAAATTCGAAAATGGACTACGAAAATCTCCCACGGAGAAAACATATTCGCGTCCCGCTCAAAACCGTGGGTATATGTGTGACTGTCTAAGCTAAAGTTAAAGTTGGCAATTGGTCAAACTAACACTTGTCTTACATAATACGTCGTCTTCTTCTTCGCTAGGGAATGCATACATTCGAGAATTAAATTTTATATCGGCGGATGAGTAAGTGATACAAAATTATTTTTCAGCTGAAGTATGAGGTGAATGTTTACGATTAAATTCTTCGAATCTCTAATTAATAACAAGTGACTGCATTTAAATATTTCTTGAATTTCATGACAAATTACAAATATCATTTCAATTACTCGTTATAGTTGCCGTATTTTGTTTTGAAAGCGCAATAACGCCTCATTATAAATGCAAATGCATTGAAAACATAGTGAAGGGGTTTATATCTAATTACATATATTTCAATAAAACCATATTAAGACCGTTCGAAAGTAAATGTTTGAGTTTTGACTTATACAAAATTTTGAGGTTCTTTTCTCAGCCCTTAGAAGTTATTTTTTATTTCCGTCGTAACATTCTTAAAATAACTCAGAAGTATTTAATACAATCATACAGTTCTTAAATATGCAAAACACAATTTTGGTACACCAATCTAGTTTTCGGTTGTATTGATTTAATTTCTATGAATGAATAGGTATAATACATATTATCTAAGAATTTAATTATAGGAAATGTTTTAGTTGAAATAACTGAAAATATAATGTATACGTTTATACATTAATGGTTGCTAATAAAATACTAATTATCATTCTGTCAATATAATTACGATTAAACTTAATTAATCATTTGTTGATTTATTTTTTCCTACCTACAAGATGTCTCTAGAAAATCAACAAAAAATTCAGGAGACTTCAAAAGATCCTTCAATTAATTCTTTTCAAAAAACATATTATCGACAACTTTACCTTCAACTTAACTATCTCTGATAATTGATACCAATGTCACCGTGCTAATTTGAAACACTCTCTATATTGCTAACCTAACTTAACTCCTATAAATTTCTTTGTATTTACAAAACGAAAAAGTTCATTTTAAAGGATATCTTGATACCGGTTAACAGTTAAAAAATATTTGTAATAGAGGCTTTCAATTACGCAATGTTATAGTCTTTCCGAAGTTAGTTGAACATGCATAAAAACGCCTAGCAATAAAATTTACTGAGTCATAGGTGTCCCTAAAAAAGTTTCCTGCTAAACGTAAAAAATAATAGTAATTTGTATATAATGTGTAGAAAATTTCTATTATGTATACATATGTTCATTTGACCAACAACATATTTTAATTATTTATGTCCTCCAACAATTTTATTATATTGATGATACATTTTGGTTGACATATCAAAAAACATTTACACTTTCATTAAAATATATTACTACTCGCCAAGAACCAACGGGAAGGTATAAACATATCCTTGCCAGGAAAGGATGAGGAAACGTTGTTAGTTTAGGTTAGAAGTTATTAAATAAAAATAAAACAATAAAATAATTCCGCATTGCTGCACTGCACTGCTAGGCAATTTGTCAACAACTGAAATTTATGGCCCAGTCACCCAGTGCAGCTCTGTTTGTGCGGCGTTTGCCCGAGCGCACATTCTTCAACTGGTCGTATACATTTCTACCACCTTCACGTTTAGTTCGACCAGACCTGTATATGGGTATGGCTAAATAAATATGGGAACAAGTTTTTCAAATATTTCAATGCCGAGTTGCTGCCTAGCGACCAAACCTGGTACATACTGCCTAGGTCTTTGGTCTTCAATTTTGATCGGGAAGACTATTACGAATGGTTTTCACGATTTAAAAATGGTCGTAAGTCAATTGAAGACAAACCTCGACCAGGAGAAGGCGTTCCACTTTAACTGATTACTTCCACGTTCAGAAAGTCAAAAATCTGGTGCGTGCAAATCGCCGATTGACTGTCAGAGAAATTGCATATCAATGAAATTTTGACTGAAAATTTGATTATGCATCAAGTTGCTACAAAATTTGTCCCCGTTTAATGACCGAACAACAGAAGAAAAATCATGAGGACGTTTGTCAGCGACTCCTTGAAAAATGACGATGAAACATTCAATCAAATGATCATAACGGGAGACGAAAGCAGGGTTTATGGCTACGACATTGAGACAAAAGTTCAATCATCACAATGGATTCGCAAAGGATTTCCACGTTCCAAGAAAGCAAGTCAGTCTCGATCCAATGTCAAAGTGATACCTACTCACTGTTTTTTTCGTATTAATGGAATTGTGCATTTTGAATTCTTGCTACAAGGTGAAACAATATGTATTCCGAAAGAATCGAGATTTAAGCAAGCTCATCCGGGTATTTAAAAACCCAAATGCTGACCCGGAAAGCATTGCTGAAGCTGCAGAACGCTTCCTTCTTGCGTTGTACGGTTACAGTGGCGTAAAAAGTATGTCGTTAAACACCTACTATACATGCTTCACGAAGTCAGCATTTAAAAATAAATCTAATATTGCATCGCTGCCACCGACAGAAGCAGCAGCACGACAACATTCGTTCCGAACCTATCACTAGGTTCAGCGTGGTATGGAGTTGGAAAAAAGCAAGAATGGGCTAATTCCTATCACCACACTCGAGCCCCCAGCTCCAGCAAACTTGCTAAAACTAATTTCTTGCAAATGTAAAAAGGATTTCGGGGAGCCTGCGGATGCAGAAAGGCCGGACTAAAGTGCTCCGTTATCTGCGCGAATTGCAAGACAGAGATGAAAAGGGAGATACGGAGACAGTTCTTCAGCAAACTTTCGACGAAATCGAGGAAGAAGATGATGAAGTCGAAGAAGAGAACCCTATCGCGGATAACTTGGAAGAACTTCCTATCCGTGAGATTTTGCTCAGTTCTGAAGACGAAGAACTCGCAAAACCTGGTCCATTAGGGATATCGAAGCGAAGGAGAATGCACTAAATTTATCACATAAGAATTAGGCCCACTGGGGATACCACTAAAAAACGTGCCAGGTACTCTACCTCTTGGTGGTGTGGAAATGAGTTTGTTGGCCAATACGCGTGTTGAAGTAGACTTTGCGGCGCTCGTACACCGAAACTATTCATTTCACAGGAAAAAGGTCGATACATAAATTATAGGAAATGTTCTCTAGTTTAATTTATTACATAACTATTTTCACCGTAAAGTGAGTCGGAAAGGAAATATCGTCGAAAAACTGTTTTGGAGTGCCATTTTCCAATATGACGACTACTTCCGGAAAAAAAAGAGGTGGCAAAGTAAAAATTCGGATAGAGCACGTCAAAATCTATAAATATACCAATTTTCAAAACTCCCCTAAAACTTCACAGGCAAAACTTCCAG
>NW_019419878.1:0-6831 GCF_000390285.2 Anoplophora glabripennis
ACTGTCGAAGATATTCGATGTAATAATATTCGCGATTGCTAAATAAATGCGCCATTTTAAAAAGAAAACTTGGAAAAACGGTTAAATGTACTCTCAAAAACAGCACAGCAATCACTACAACAATGTATTACAAACTGACTTTCGAATACAGTCCGGCTTCATAAGAAACCTACAAACTCGTAAAAAGTTATTTACAGAATTTTTTTAAGTACTTGCCCCGATAAAATACATGATGTATTCAGCAATTCTAAAACGGTTTTAAACACATTTTTAATTAGCTTTTTCCTCTATGATCTTAAACTACCGATTTCCGATAAAAGTTTAAAACAATTAGTAACTGTTACTTTACTTTCAAAGGTATCAAGCTAATTCAAATCATATCTAAACTATGCCTTAATGACATTATTATTTGCTTGTCAATTCAAATGAAATAAAAAGTATCAAAATTTTAATTTAATAATGTCTCTTTAAAGCAAAATGTTTAGTACGCCACTGGGAGTATCCATAGTTGCAGCCTGTACTTGTTTTCGAAATAGTGATATGAAATCTACCAAACAAAGAAGTCATAACGTAAACAATAATGCAAGTCATTTCTTGAAAAAAATAGATAATTTTCCGTGGTTACTAGATTAAAATTAGCAACTTAAAAACATAACAATGGCCTATTTTTTTTGTAGATAGGGAAATCGTATTATCAATAATTTATGTTATCTATCCATGTTTATTTTGCCGCCTTTGTGTTAATTTTTGTAGGATATTAGCATTTTTATGCTTCCACTGTATTTTTTTGTTAAACCCTTTATCTGAAGTGTTTCATAGAAATTTTCGTAGTCTCTTGCATTTAAATCTGTATTTCATTTTTTAGTCCAATTTTGTTCTGAATTAAAAGCAACTTTGAAAGTCGGCATTTCAGAAAAAAGTACACGTATTAAATATATTACAAACGTATCGGAAACAAGGTCGTCCTTACTTTTTATCAGGGACCTATTTGTTATGTTAAAAGTTCTAATCTTGACATTTTAATGCGTAGCTGCCGGTGTCTTTACGAGCACTTAAAATGTTGCAACGTTGCCAAGTTGTAAATATAAACTTTTTACCGTTTATACTGCTCCGTTAAGCGTCACAATTTAAGGTGGTTTGTACAGAACGTTCTGAAATATGTGCGCGATGACGACTGTATATAATAAAATGTTACGAGTGCCTGGGTGAAATTGCTACACTTTTAGGTAAAATTTAAGGTTTATTATCAGGTAGAACCCGTCAAAATTTTATGTGGAAAATGGAATATATTTTATTTATTTCGAGTGGTTTTCAGAAAAAAAAAGGCAGTGATTTAATTTCTGCCTTTAAATTTGTATACATGTTTCTATACGGGGTGGTCCCAAAAGTATTATTTTTGAAACCAAATAAATGTGTCGAATTATAATTCCTTTCTTAAACTGTATTTAAACTCTTGTGTACGCTGTCACTGGACAACACCCGGGCTGAAGTTATATCAGTGTTGCCAGATATTGCTTTCTATACCAACTATATGAAACTAATGGAGTGGCATTGGTCTGGTATGACTGCAACCTTAATACCTTTGCATTAAATATTAACTAATATTTGTATGTGAAGAGGCATACGTTATTAATTGTAAGTAAAATTAATATATGTTTCAAAATAATAATTTTTTCTGTTTTGTAAAATATCCGTAATAAAAAATACTCACTAATTTTGACAGATTTGAATTAATTTTCGAGTCTTTAATAAGTAGTTGTTACTATTTTCTTAAAGCTTAGGCAGCGCACTTATTAATTGTTTATACAGGGTCGGAAAGTCCCCATGGTTCATCAGCCGTTACGTGAGAGCGATAATGTAAGTCATAGAAATCCATGCAATAGAGAAGGATGGCTATAATGAAGGCGTCTCATAGTCACCGCCCGCTTCGCTTTCTACAAATAAGATCCACTTCCACTTGTAATTCAGCGACCGATGGTCATCTTTGTTTTCGTCGTTTGCCTTTTCTGTAATAGATGTCACTACTTATACAATTCCGACTTCGTATTCCGATATGTTAATACAATCCGTTAAGGTGGCCATATCCCTGGCCGAGAAATGGTAAAATTTCTGGCATTTTTAGGTACTGAAATATTGAAAAGTAAAACGTGTAGAACAAAAGTAAGCACAAAAATAAAATCCTTGATGTTTTGTTTATTCATTGTTACCATTTAAATTTACCCAAATAAAATAATAACTAAAAAAAAGCGTTTGTAAAACATGCGTTTTCTGTTATCCTAACCCCACATTTTAAGAATTATTTTCACGTACTTATAAATAAAAGTAAACAATTTTATATGTAGGACTAAGCAAGTAAATGTTATAAGAATATTTACATGTGGAGTTATATATAAAAAAGTTAGTATTTTCGTAGATTTCAGTACCTAAAACCTTGATGGTTTGATCGTTTTTTGCACCTGTTTATTCGTTTTACTGCGGCGTCTTTGAAAATACTCAGGTGGCATGACATAACATTCCTATTATTTGATAAGTTTTAGATTATTCAGTTATTAAATGTTTGAAATTATTTGTCTTTGCGGAAAACACTATTTAAAGAATATGGGGCCCTTAACAGAGGCAGTCCTAGAAAGAGTGATGCCAGATCTACAGATTATTTTGGAATTGGGGAAATAGGGAATTTTGTTTTATTTCTTTGGATTTTTAAGTCATTTAAAAAAGTATACTTAAATAACAACTAAATGAACTTTAAATGCAGCTGAACACTATACTCCATTTGAATAACTTCTCTGTAGGGAAAACAAAGTCACTAGATTTACAAACAGAGGTATCTCCTAGCTACTGTAAATTTTTTCTTTGTTACCCGTTGTGCTGCCCTATGTTAACGGATGGTATTAACATATCGGAATACGAAGTCGGAATTGTATAAGTAGTGACATCTATGACAGAAAAAGGCAAACGACGAAAACAAATATGACCACCGGTCGCTGAATTACAAGTGGAAGTGGATTTTATTTGTGGAAGGGCGAAACGGGCGGTGACTATGAGACGCCTTCATTATAGCCATCCTTCTCTATCGGACGGATTTCTATGACTTATTTATCGCTCTCACGTAACGGCCGATGAACCATGGGGACTTTCCGACCCTGTATACCGATTGGAATATGTAAGTTGACTTTACACCTGATATGTCGACCGAGTGGCACACTGATTATTTTAATTTTCAGTTTATGAATTTACTAGGTGTTTGTAATTTCGCGACTTTCTGTTGAAATATGTTTTTACTGTAAAATCGCAATGGAATTTATATAGTGCATGTTGTTTTTTATAAATTTGCTTCTAAGGTAAAATGAAGTGAAGCTCCTTTATGTAGTATAAGTGTATAACCTTACAAAATATTTATTTTAGGATCTAATGACAGTAAGATGTTTGTGCCTTCATTGTTAATTGTCTGTATGGTATCATATATTGTGAAAATGCATGTACATATATATGCATACCGCACCACGCGATGGAATTTAACAAAACAAATTTATGATGTGTATTTCTAAAGTAGTCTCAGTATAAGTACAACCCACACTCAAAGTAACACCCTGTATAATAGGAACCGAAATATATATTTTATTGAAATTGATAGAAGAAAATCTACATGCCTTAGCCGAAGTTTAACAACAGTTTTTCCTGAATTTGTTGACTAGAATTCTTTGAAATCGCAATTTTTGTCACTGATACATGTACTTACTTTCTTGAAGAGTACTTCCAGTAGTTCCTGAAGATATTATACCTCTAGATGTCGGAGCTCATCTTTGGTTTACCCATGATGGGGTTCTTGGTCATTCTAGTGAAAGAATAGGGAATTATATATGGAGACATTTAACATCTTTAACCTATAAAAAACATGTGTAAGATATCAAAGAATTGAGAAACTGCATTATTGATTCGTGATATTTTTTCTCTCCCCGTTTGAAGATGGGAATTTTCGACGAGGAATTACCTTATTTTGTACACATTTATTTATTTACAAAACCCATATTTATATTTGAAATCGTTCCCCGAAAAACTTAAAGCAATAATAATAAGCACTTTAATCTCTTGGTATGTAATAATGTTCTTATTGATAATTAATTTTACATATTCAGGTCACTGACACAAAATAGTTTATACACCTCAAGTCTTAAAGAATTAAAAGTACATTTAAAATAAATACACTTTAGTCCTCGAACAACAAGACTAACAATATAAATAATCGGTAAATAAATATGCACAGTTTTCTGTTGATTTCGTTTATCCACAATACGGGATAAATGTTTTCATTGTAAAGACCGTTACTCTTTCAGATTAATATTTATTTATTTATTTATCCAATTATAGTGCAGGAAAATACATGAATCTAGTTTAAAATTAGTATAATTACAAAAAAACATCTACTTACAACAATAAATATTAGCAGTGAATATAAAAAAATGTACCTAGCTTTATAGTATTAGCGGAAGGGTTTAAAATTTCAAAGTATGATTGGTAACTCATCCAATTAACGCACATTTTATAAATAGGAGAATTTTTAAGTACTACGAGTAGACAAATAAGGAGTTTGAACACCTGGAATATTATAATTAATGTTTCTTAAAATATATGGACAATCTATTACTGCAGATAAGTTAATACAAAAAAGATATGGGATAATATTCGCGACGTAGTATTGCCTTTAAATGAAATCTATGTAATTCCAATAATTCTGAAATACCACGAAGAGACTTGACATACTTTGAATTCTTTCCCAAATAATACTCCCATAATCTAATTTTGGCCTAACAAATCGTACATCCAGTTCAATACCTCCACAAGTGTAAATTATAACATTTTTGAGTAGAAGGAAATAAAACAATGGTGTTGTTTAATTAGTTCCATAATTAATTAGCTTGGAGAGGTATCTGTTTAAAGTTTTAATAGAGTATACTTACATGTTGCTGATACATAACGATTCATGGAAGAATTATAGACTTTGAAATAATATTAGAATTTTGTTAGATATGGCGTTATTGCACTGAAATGTTAATATTTTAAGGAGCCACATCTGCGCCATATCTGCAAAATATGGTATATTTTAAAACTTAATCACTTGTGGCTGTATTTCATTTTGAAGTTAAACATGTTGGCACTGAAATACCGCCATAAAATCAAAAATTAAAAATTTGCAGTTACGGGTAAAACTTTGTAAAATTGATAACATTACACTTAGATATACAGGGTGGTCCAGATTTTAATAGACAAACTTCGGGAAAGCACTAAACAACAAAAATTAACATCACTTTGCTCTATGAACATAGGCGCAGATAGCCACCGTTTATGAGATACAGGGCGTTGAAATTATCAAAAATAAAACAATTTTTTTAAATATACTTTACTTTAAATAAGAAAACGACATCCTTGTTTCTCCGCCACTGGTCTTTGAATTTGGACTATGTGCATACAAAACTAGGGGAAATATTTGAAAAAAAATAGTGTACNGCAAGCCTTCATGACCCCCAATACTGTACTGCCTCAGCCCGAACCAGATTCAGACGTTTTGTCTCGAAAAACTCATCTTCAGTGTATTCGTTCCAAATTTATTTAAATTTTTATTTAGATTTTTTTGTTTATTGAATTATCGAATACTGTAAGTATCATCGTTAGACCCTGTGTAACAGTTCAAAACGCGAGTCAGCTGTGAAGGCCACCGACCTTCGCGCCGGCTCTGTTAGACTCTGCACGGGCACTAATATTAATAACTATAATAAAATTGCCATAGGCGCATGCAATTACCAATAGAAGTACAGATTGTTTTCTCAGATTAATGAATCTGTTACGTAGACTTACGTTTTTAACCTTTTCGTGTTGAAATTCAGATTTTGCACGAGGAAATTTTAGAGGAATCTGTGCCAAACGAAACGTGACTTTCATTGAATATTATCCCTAAGTATCAGGAAGTTCTAGTATGTCACGTTTCTAACGAGAAAAACCAAAAAAAGAACGTAATAGGAATCTGTGGTTACTGTAACTAGTGGTCCTATGAATCAGCGTGGTACAAAAACAACATAAACTTTTGGAAGCAACAACAAATGCGTCAGAGACCTTAGGTAATGTATCGAGATTTACAATTTTAATTCACCGTCGATGTTTTTACTAACTTGGTTAAAATTCAATGTTAATGAGCGTTTGATAGCTACCTACTTATTATTGTCGAGGTTTTGATATAGAATTTCGGTATTTCCTGAAAACGACGTTGTTTATTTTGTCACAATTAGATAATCAGCTAAACCACTGGTGATAAGATTTGGCACATAAAAATCAGATAAAAGATTCACATTTTTTATATATCTGTCAGAAAAACAACCATTTCACATGCAAGCCAAAAGCCAAGCGTTTCGTTTAATAATAGTAACAGATTTTTTTGTTGTAGAATAAACCGCAATGTAAAAAAATATATTCATTTTGAAAAATTTCCAGTGGCGTACAAATTATATTAAAAATAGGGGTTATCAGAGCCCCTTGCGGACGCCTATGATTGATATATTTTCATAATAATTTGTAAAATAGATAAAGCTTTTCATCCGTACATTTCATACTAAATATAAAACAAACGACTCATGGTTTAAAAAAAATAAATAAAAACCAAAAAAAAATTTTTTCAACAGATTATATCTCTTAAAGGAAGCCTTTGGGAGAAGAAGTGTATACTTCAAAATTACATTATTTTGACGAGATCTATCGATGGTTAAAGTCCTAATCATAAAAATTAATCACCCTGTATAACAGTCTTGAATGGAAACAGTATATACAGATAGTTTTAGATCA
>NW_019419879.1:0-371 GCF_000390285.2 Anoplophora glabripennis
CCTTTGTTTTTGTATTCTTCAGTTTAATCAGCATAGCCCTGCCGAAATCTTTGGTGTCTTCTATTTTGAGATAACAGAATTCCTCCCTTCGACATGCGCCAGATAGTCCAACTGCCACCACCACCTTGATAAGTAAATATTTGTCGTCTGATGTTTTCGTCAAAAACCGACAAAAATCATCTTCTGTGAGGATTTGGGACTTCTTTGGGACGTAGTTTTCGGATTTTCGTTTGATTAGCGCTTGCAACTTTTTATAGCTTCCAAGATCTATGTTGTGATTGGCACTTAACGTTGACTTGAGCATCGAAAAAATCGTCCACAACGTCGAAGATTTATATTTCTTAGATAGTTCTTCAAAATACACCATTACT
>NW_019419879.1:2385-5325 GCF_000390285.2 Anoplophora glabripennis
ACAATTTTTAAAATAATTAACAATATTGTGTTAAGTAAAAGTAAATAATATAAAATCTATCCGGCACACGTAGTTTGCATAAACACAAATGAGTAAGAGTGAGACAGACTACAGAACACGACTCTACACGACTCGTTTAATTTGGACCGATACCGGATCGTGACGTAAGAGTCAGCCGTCTTTGTTTAAGACTGCGTTTTAGTGTATAGAAAATTATTTTGAATTTCTATATTTTCTTATTGAAAAACTATTATTTCAAAATTTATAATTTATATGGCAATTGACTTTTTACGATGAAAGGAATATAATAAGAAAAGAAAAAAAAATTTGCAACTTCCCCATTTGATGAACTTAAATGTATAGTCTTAACTCAGATACAGTTCTTTGTGCTTTATATTTCCTCTTCAAAATTGCTCGAATAAAAAAATAAGAATACTTTAAAGGTATTACAAGACTAAAATTCTCGTCAAATGATGCTGTACAAGGTCTGTTCAGAAAATAACTGAACTTTTTTAATTACGTGCCAAAGGAGACATTTAGTGATATGCGGTTGGCAGTATTGCGTTGTGCATAACCTCCTTTGTAACAACATGTTCTTTAATTGTTGACATTTCATTTAGTTTTCGTGATATTGTTATTTGAGTGCAACGTGTTTAACGTGATGGTGTTTGAAATGTGCGATTTTCTGGAACAACCATGCAAGGTAAAATTTTGCGCGAAACTGGAGAATTATTTCACGGAAACGTTTAAACTTTTGAAACAAACTTACGGAGATGATGCTTTGGATCGTACGCAATGTTACGAATGGTTTTAATGATTTAAAAAAGGTCGTCAGTTAATCGAAGATGATCCTGGACCGAGAAGGCTTTCGACTTCAACTGATGACTTCCAAGTTCAGAAAGTTAAAGTTCTGGTGCGTGCCAATCGCTAATTGACTGTCAGAGAAATTGCAGAAGAGGTTAGCATCTCGATTGGGTCAGGCCATGAAATTCTGACTTAAAAATTAAACATGAATCTACATAGTTGCAGCAAAACTTGTTTCCTCGTTTGATATTCCAATAATAGAAAGAAAATCATGTGGACGTTTGTAGGCAGCTCCTTGAACAATCCAATGGCGATGAAACATTCAAAGAATCATAATGGGAGACAAAAACGGTTTACAGTTACGACATTGCGACAAAACTTCAATCATCGCAAAAGATTGGCAAAGGATCTCCGATCCAATGTCAGAGTGACGCTCACTGTTTTTTCGATTTTAATGGAATTGTGCATTTTGAATTCTTGCATCAAAGTGAAACAGTGAATCGTGTGTACGAATACTATCAAGACGTTTTACAACGGCTACGTGAACAAATCCGCAAAAAGAGACCAGAGTTGACATAACAGTGCACCCGCACGTTCAGCTTTGTCAAATCGTCAGGTTGGTGCCAAAAATCAGATTACTGTTCTCCCTCACCTTCCTTACTCGCCAGACTTAACTCCTTGCGATTTTTTCTTATTTCCTAAATTAAAATCAGTGCTGAAAGGATGCCGTTTTCAGATTATGGATGACGTCAAAGCAAGTTCGTCACAGACCATTTCAAATGAAGCTATCCAGGACTGCTGTCTATGTACTCGTAAATAAAGTACCTCACCTGATTGTCTTTAACTAAGCATACGTTGACACTAAACTTGTGTTGAAAATTTCTTTCGCTTATGACGTGGATTTTTCTGATGCCCAAAAGTGTCGATTGTATCTATTAAAAATACCTTCGTTACTAAATTTTGCGTCATCTGTCCAAATGATTTTACGTAAAAACTCTGGATCTCCTTGTGTTCGCGTTAAAATCATTTCACAGAATTGCGTTCATCTTTCAGCACCCCCGGGATGAAGTGCAGGTACAAAACTGAATTTAAATGGATGCTGACCATTAGTTTTCAAAATCTTTTGGATGGAGGTTTTTGAAATGCCTAAATCCTGTTCAGTAGCACGAACCAATGATTCAGGGTAAGCATGAAAATATGCCAAAACATTGACGATATTGCCTTCATCTAAAGTTATCGGCTTTGGCAAAATTCTATATTCTAACTGATTTTTTAAAATTCTTCGTAACATGTCATGACTCATTGGTGGTAAATGAGGATATCTCTCATTAAATACTCTGCAAGTCCTATTTATTATTATTGCGAATGATATTTTGGATTATTATTTATTACTATCTGCTTGCTAGCTTATTGCTGGTATAATTCAATGCTAGTTGGCGCCTTTAGAGTAAATACTCTAAAGGGCCCTAGTATCAAAGGCGGCAATCTCCACTTTTTGACGAAATCGAGTTAAATACATGATATTTTTCGGTTTTTCGCGCTCTGTCTAAATATATGGTTTGCGATTATCAAAAGCGGCTGTATCCCATTACAAAACTGCATTAAAACATCACCTGAGAATCAAATCCGGCAATCTCCATTACCCGCTTAGAATCAGAGTCGGCAATATCCGTTTTGGCCAATCAGATGGCTCACAGCGAACATATGACGTGACGTGACACGACATGCTGTTTCAGATAGTTAGGAATTTATTATTATTTAGTTCGTTTTTTTTTATTTTTGATTATACGTTTTGTTGAATTAATTTTAATATTTTATTCTTTTGTCTGTAAGTCCATTCCAAAATACTTGGTATTTATTTTACAACTCATTTTAGTGCAACCTTTGGTAACAAATCTTGCAAAATCCAACTGTTGGTATCAAACACGGCATTCTCCATTTATTTTTGTACATTTTTTCAGAAAATATAAAAAATTTAGGTACATTAACCTTAAAATCTAATGTAGTTTAGCATTTTCTTTCATTGGAAACTATGCTTCCTTTGAATTAAGCAGTAATAAGAGTGTAGTAGTTTTTTGCGCTTTAACAAAAAGTGGAAATGGTGGAGATTGCCGCCTTTGATACTAGGGCTCTCAT
>NW_019419879.1:6266-7493 GCF_000390285.2 Anoplophora glabripennis
ATACAGGGTGTCCCAAAATTCATGCAACAAATTTGGTCACAGATTCTTAAGACAAATTTAGGGGACCCGTATTTTTTATTTTTGCCAACTGGCCCCCTCTTTCGGAGTTACAGCCCCCTGAAATCCGCTCCTAAGAATAATATTTTTTTTATATCTCAGAACCCTGTTGTACGAGAATGACTAAATTTGGTACACAGGGGTTTTATGACATATGGAGTCTGATGGTGCTCCGTGTTTTGGCGAGGAACCCCCTTAAGACAATTTTTCGTAGGCCCCCTTGTCTTTGGAGCCAAAAAAATTTAGTCGCAATTTCTTAAAAATTATTATCAGTCCACTAGAAAGCCATTAAATTTAGAAACTGTTTGTCTCTTTATACTTTTTTCGTAAAACGCAAAGTTTTCGAGAAAAATGTCATAATGTGATCGAATGCATATCGTGATTTGCCATTTTCCTCAAAAACATTGCGTTTTACGAAACAAATATCGATAGACAAAAAAGTTTCTAAATTCAATGGGTTTGTAATTAACTAATAATTTAAAAAAAATCAAATTTGTGACCAAATTTTTCTGGTCCCAAAGACCACAGAAAAGTGTTTCTCGCCAAAAAGGGTAGCACTGTGAGATTCCACATGTCATAAAACCCCTGTGTACCAAATTTAGTGATTCTCGTACAACATGGTTTTGAGATATAAAAAAGACTTCTTAGGGGATTTCAGGGGGCTGTAACTCCGAAAGAGGGGGCCAGTTGGCAAAAAGAAAAAATACGGGTCCCCTAAATTTGTCTTAAGAATCTATGACCAAATTTTGTTGCATGAATTTCGGGACACCCTGTATTGTATTGTTCCCCAGCGTGAGAGCACTAGTGTGAAGACGCCTAAGAAAATAATAATGTCTCCGTAATTCTGTCGTGTGGATCTAAAATCAATAGTCTATTAGTCTCTACTTAGATTTGTTTTTTTTTATTATCTTTTATTTGAAAAATGACTTATTTTGAAAGCAACACAAAACTACCCTACGTAATTTGGGTATGTAATAAATACGTTTGCATCCTCTAGAAACACTATACACTTGTGTTTTCCATTGTTGATACTTTTGTGAATATTAAACAAATACCTTATAGGTACTAAGTATTCATATTGCCGTGTTATTTTTTCTTTTGATTATCAAAATAGGTATTGGGGTTGTTTTATTCTTTATTTATTTTACATTTATTTTTAATCACAAGAAA
>NW_019419880.1:0-727 GCF_000390285.2 Anoplophora glabripennis
TCAGAGCCCCATTTAAAAAGTTAGAGCTCTTTTTAGGTAGGAGTACAAATCAAGTTCTTTAAATTTTTCTCAAAAATTGAAGCAAATAGAAAAACTATTCTGGCAGAAGCGTAGAACTAATGAAATAACACTATATAATTCAATTAAAAGTCATCCAAATTAGCATTAATTATAAGTTTCTACAAAAAATCGTTTCACTAAATGCATCATTTTGGAAAAAAATAAAAAAAAATCAATTCTATTCCCATCTAAAAGAAACGGTCTTTGTTTAGGGGAAGCTCAGATAAAAAATTGATGAAAATGATGAAAACCCTCATGACGGTTTTCATCAGCCCATATGTGGTAATTATGAAAATTAATAATCTTGTCCCGAGAAAAACTACATTCGTCTGTGAATTCGATCGTCTTCAGAAAGTCACGATTTCTTCTAATCATTTCCAGCATCCAATTGCAAAATTCAAGACGGTTCGGAAAGTCTCGCGGTAACAGTGCCTGTACTCGTTGCAGATGGTAAGGGTATAAGAGATGTTCCTTTAAAATTCGAAATACCGTCATATGATCAACATTTAGCTGGAAAGCAATCTTTCTAGTACTGGTAGTAGGTTGTTCTTCTATCAAATTAAGTACTGCTGCCTCAAGCTGTGGTGTTCTTACTTCTCGATGGCGACCACAATCCTGCGTTCTTTTGTTGAATGAACCATATTCACGTAATCGTTGATGAAGTCAG
>NW_019419880.1:1628-4687 GCF_000390285.2 Anoplophora glabripennis
TTATTATTTTATTTGAGTAAATTTAAATGGTAACAATGAATAAACAAAACATCAAGGATTTTATTTTTGTGCTTACTTTTGTTCTACACGTTTTACTTTTAAAGATTTCAGTACCTAAAAACGCCAGAAATTTCACTATTTCTCGGCCAGGAATATGGCCACCTTAACTGACAGATAACAATATGTAAATCTTAATATTGTAAACTAGCTTTAATATCGGCTAAAGCAGGTGTACCCCATGATTCATTCTAAGGACTCATACGTTTTGTTATTTATGTAAGTAATGTATTCTTTTTGTTGATGATTTGTTCACTTGTTGCAAAGAACTACATAGACAGTATAGCGCATCGCATTTAAATATGATTGATGGCATTATTAGATCTATAGACCAACAATTAGCGACAATTCTTGTGTCCCTTGACTTTTCGAAGGCGTTTGATACTGTCTGTCATGACCTTATGTGTCCTAAATTAATTTATTATGGCTTTGACGGAATGTAAGTTTCCTTTTTTAGTTATTATCTGACTGGTCGCTATCAAAGAGTAAATATTTTTAATAGTATATCTGATTTGAAGTCTATTTAGTCTGAAGATCCACAAGGATCTATTTTGAATCCATTACTGTTCCTTGCATATGCAGCAGATATTTTCACCTTACATTTTTTCATTTTGGGTATTCTAATGTAAATAATGTTTCGAATAAAACAAGGAGAAGGGCAAAGTTTAAAATTTGTGTAGCATTCAGAGAAATTAGGTATTTTTAATAGATGTAAAACTGAGGTTTAATGATTGTCAATAAGATAATCCTATAAAAAAAATCCTTCATTTCATTAAAGCTATTATGCTCAAATAGATTTATTTTAAATGTTAAAGTGAGAGAGATGCTTTGTATATTAATATTATCAATTTTTAGTTAATGTTATCTGGTTTATTTTCCATGTTTAGATAAAGTAGCAAAAGGTGGAAGTTAAAGAGTTCAGAATGCCTATTGTCGTTTTATATATATGGTTTGAGGAAATTTGACCTTATTTTTGATAAAACAATATTATGTGGTATTTGTCCATACATTGCTTTATCTGGCATGCCAAGATATCTTGCAGATAAAATATTTCTATTGTGTCTAGCATTGTTCTAGGTTATATTTTTATTTACCTATCTTTCTGTTTTTTTAAATTTACGCGTAGTTCGTGATTGTTTTTAAGAAACTATGTTCAAATATTTAATATCTTATTTATTTATTTATTTTTTAACTTCAGTTAAACTTCGCTTATTGTTTTTAATTATTGAAAAAATAAGGATACCTGATTAATGTGTGTTAAATTGATTCAAACTCAGGTAGTTAGTACCTTCTTCATGGGACGCCTCCAAAAGTGTCTCTATGTTTTAGAAATTGGGTATATGTATTTTGGTTTGTGTATGTTCGGGACTTAGTATTAGTTTACCAGAAGTATTTTCAGATATCTATGTTTTTGTGCATTTTCACTTTTACCCTCAACATTGAATAATTTGCTTTGAAGAAGGATTTTTCAGAAATTGCCTCTCTTTTTTTCTTCTCCAGCTACTAAAGTTCTTTCAATGTAAAGTCGTCGCCCTCAAAGATTCTGATTACACGAACAATTTTTCCATTTTTCAGAGACGAATCTGATATTATTTATTAGTCTCATCAAAGTCCCTCACACACAAAAATGAAGTTAATAAACAATCTACAAGCCACAAAACTTTAAACAATACACCATAGCCACTAATGCGTGACACATGCAGAAGTGAGTTTTTAATAATATTTTTCATTTAAGTACCTACTTAATTTCTACCTATATATTTTTTCTAGGATGTGGATAAAGTTTTGTATTACATTCCTGTTTTATTAGAAAACTCAAGAATAACTTTAAATCATTTGACCTATCGTTCTCGTTTTAATACTTTTCTTTCGACTTATATGTATGTTGCAATAAAAAACTATACTTCAATTTTTTCTATGAAACATATATTTTAAAAGGTTTCTTGCTTGTCATTACTAGCAATCCATCAATTGTAGATAATCGTGCACGAGAAAGAACAATGTCTTTAAATTATTGATGTGATTATTATGATATCGCGATTTCATTTAATAAAAGCTGTAATTTAGTGCTTGTAGTTGGGCTATTATATGTTAAGTAATTTATGTCGCTAAGACATTATCGTTTATGTTTACACTGTGAAAAAATTTTAGTTGTGTCCACTCTTACCAACAGAGGAAAATTTCACTCAATCGGGTATGAACATAATTTGATATTTTATTGAGTGAAATTGAGAGAAAACATGTTCAATTTTTCTTACAGTGTATAAAACGTTTTTAATATAAATATGTTGATACTTTAAATATATTATTTATGTCGGTGTAACAATTTGTTGTTACTTCGTTGCTTTGTTTTAGATTTTTTAACACAAGGAAACTGTCAAATTTTAAACTTTTCTGATATTATTCAGAAACAACATTGGCAGTGAATTTAAGGCATTTTTAAGGGCAAAATGTAATAAAAGCATTCAGTAACATTATATTTTATACACTAAACGTCGGTTAATTTTGTAAAAAATATAAGTATAGTATTTCCGATATCAATTGAAGAACCAACAGATTGATAGTATGTACCAGGTTCGGTCGCTGACGCAGCAACTCTGCATTGCAATATTTGAATAACTTATTCTCATATTTATTTAGCCATATCCATATACAGGTCTGGTCGAACTAAACGTGGAGGTGATAGAAATATATGCGCCCAGTTGAAGAATGCGAGCGCGGGCAAAGGAAAACGATTACAGTTGTATTGGGCTACTTGGCAATAAACCACCACAGATGACAAGTGGTTGATAAATTGTCCAGCAGTGCAGTGCAGCAATGCGGAATTTGGTGTGATTCAGTTAATTTTAATTTATTATAGGCACCTTCTATCAATCATTCATATTACAATTGCGAAAGGGAGAAATAAGAGGGATATTTTGTTTACTAATATTATCACAACATGGCATTTTGGAGACCTTTTGAAACGGAACAAAACGAAATTTACCACCAATATAATAAAA
>NW_019419880.1:6797-8381 GCF_000390285.2 Anoplophora glabripennis
CATACCCAAAAAAAGTGCAACTTTTTCAGTCATTTTTTGATCCTTAAAATTAATAAAATCGTCAACATTTTTTAACAGCATGATAATATAACTCTTTACGAAGAAAATAAACCGAAAATCGTTACTGTAGGTCTATCCGCTGAGAAGATCTAGCCAATTTTCGAGAGCGCCTTTTTTTCAAAAAATCGATATATCTCGAAAAATTATTAATATTTTTAAATTTTTCAAAAATGATTTTTTTTTGGCTTGCCGCGGTCTATGCTTGCAGTATATCAAGTATGGGAACGTAAATGTAAACGAGTTATAGAATAAGAGAAAAGATAAGATTTTTAACGGTTTTTTCGATATATCTCGAAAAGTAACAAATCAATCGATACTTACAAAAAATCTGTCGATAGATCTTTTTAAAGCCTACAACTTTCTCATTTATAATTTTTCAATCGCTGCTATATTTATCAGTTATTTTAGAAAAACCGTTTTTTGCAACTTTGCGATTTTTTTTAACCATGTTCGCCATTTTGGATCAAGTTTAAATAATAAGAAAATCAATTTAAAATTTAATTTTCTATACGGTCATATTTTTTTGTCCAGGTAATAATTTCTGCAAATTTAACGTTAATCCGTGACACAATGCTTGGACTATAAATCCAGATTGATTTGGTGGAATAATCTCATGCTTGTTTAAATGGTCTATTAATTGCGTATATATTACCCGTTCCAAAATTTTCGATAAAGTAGGCAATATACTTATAGGACGCAAGTGAGATAGTGTTAAAGGATTAGTAATTTTTGGAATAGGTATGACATGAGCTTGTTTCCATTGGACAGGTATAGTGTGGTGTAACAGACAACTCTCTAAGACAAAAACTAATCAGCTCATAATGAACTCGCATTTTGGAAATCCCGCCAATTGACTTTCGTCGTACATACAGAAAAATAGTTATGAAATATAAAAAAATCATGTAACCACACTGAAATCTAGCAGTCATATAATATTAGCTACATATTGCTTTTATTAGTCATTGAAAAAAAAATAATTTGCAACATTTGCACACATATTTTTAATTTATTGTATTGACTAATTTCCTATTTTATAATATTATTTTTTTAATTTAACTTCCTTTCATCGTATTATGAACTTTTGGGTTCACAGGGGATGATTTCAAGTTTTTTAACTGGTAATGTAATTTAGATTTATTTCTTCATTATGTTTCTTCTATAATTGCTTTGTTGATTATTGGAGAACTTATACCAATGTCTAATGTTATAAATATTCAAGGTTTTAATAAGGCATACACAAGGCGTTGCGAAAATGGGTGTTAAATATTTAGAGGATGATAAAATAAAAAAATATATATAAGACGATCTTTCTCCTATATTGATGATATAGATAGAGTGTCAAAGTTGGTTTTTTAGAATCCAATTTGAGCTTTATTTTTTCCAAAAAGTAATGTATTTCGTTTCAATTTTTCAAAGTCAGTTAGTTGTTTTTCCTTAGTATACAGGGTGTCCGGAAACGAATTGATGATACTTCAAGATAAAAATAAGCCAAGCTGTCTTGGTCTCTCATTTTGTTATATTTTT
>NW_019419881.1:0-5519 GCF_000390285.2 Anoplophora glabripennis
CTGGATATATTCGACCGTTTTTGACTGTTCCGGGTGAATGCTCTATAACCCGGGGGGTTATTGCTTTATTCATCGTTACGAACAGTACCGTAACGACATCAATTCATAGGCCACAATTTACACAAAAAATATCCAGAATTTGTCATTTAAAAATTCCGCGTAAAGTAGATTTAAATTTATTAAAGTGGTTTTCGTCCACAGTACAGGACCCCCCTTGGAAAGTTGATTACCACATACTTTATAACTCCTGAGGAGCTTCGTTTTGACGAGTCTACCACATTTTTCCTCTGCGACTTTCTCGATTCCTCGGGACTCGGAAAAGTCCAAAAATATGGCAATTTCCCGGGGTCTTGAAAAATCAAGACCACATCTTTTATTTTTATCTTAAGTTACTGGAAGTTTTGTTGCAAATGCCGATTTAAATTTGTCCGACAGAAATTCTTCCGACATTGACGTGTCTACCGGCCGAAATATGCCAAAATGACAGGGTATTAAAAATCAATTACCACATAGGTAATTTTTAGTAAAATTAATTGTAAATAATTAATTCAGTCAAAAAGTATTGTTGTCGGACAAATTTCAAGCCGCGTTTTTTCAGTCCGACGGCTGGAAATCGAAATTTTCACGGGGTATAAAAAATCGATTACCACATATCTAATTTTCATTTTTTCCACTTTTAAATTTACTGTACAAAATAGTGATATAAGTGTCCGACAATTTAATGTCCGCAAATTATTAAAAAATCAATAAATCAATAATCGTGATGAAATTTAATTTTTTCACTCCAAAAATGTCATATTTATAAATGGTTATTAATTATTGTTATGTAAATTATTATTTGTTTCAAATAAATAATTATAATATTGCTTATTTTATGCTTAAAAATTTAAAAGTTATAAACAAATGAAGTATTTTTGAGGCGATTAATACTATCTTAGTGCATAATGTATTATTTCTAAATAAATTAATATCATACTTGATATAATAATCCTTTTTTCTCTTTCATGTTTTCATTCGCGTTTGTTATTTTTCTTTACAAAAATTTTCCTATTTTTCTAAAAGAAAATCCCAAATCTTTTGTGCATATTTTTTTTACACCATACATACTTTTTAGAAATCGTTTAATTCTTTTCTCGATATTTATTTGCCTAAATTGAGCATATAGAGATTTACAATTACAAGAATAAAACGAAAAATATATACAGGGTGTTTCAGAAAGACCTACCGTAAATAAAGGGGGTGATAGTACGACAAAAAATGAGAATTTTTTGTCTTATGAACTATATCTCCACTTGTTTTCGAGATACAGAGAGACAAAGTAAAACTTTTTAAATAACATTTTTATGAAAATTTCCAAACGGTGCGAAATATTTTTATGAAATTTGATAGTTCGGGGTTTTTAAGGGTGCCAAAAACGTTAGTCTAATTATTTTTTGTATATTTCATAGAGGGCGCTAGTTATGCTACATTCTTATTACATTTTAAGTTCTATTTTTTTTTAGGTTAGGTTTTTTACCATTCGGGCTCCAATTTCTATTGTACAATTTTATTTTCTAAAAATAATATACTCTTGTTAGAACTTCCTAATGTGTGGTATTTACGCCTGGCTCAAAAAAATAGTCTGTTCATTTTTACCAACTTAGAACAGTATTTGTTTGAAAATGTGTTCTAAAGTTTTAAATATCCTATTTTCTTTAAAAAAAATAATATTAAAACAATATTATTTTTAGTTAAATAAAAATACTAGTACACTCTCTGGACTGTTGATAAGATTCTGTAGGTAGGAAAGCATAGAATTTTACGGATGATCTCAAAGAAAAATTAAAATAAAAGGGTGCGTTTACGCACCTTTGGCCGCTAATGGGTTAAGTGGAGAAAAAAATAAATTTTATAGGTAGGAAAGATGGTACCAACATGTTTACTTTTGGCATCTTTCTGAAAATAATGACCAAGTAGAGTTGTTTCTGATGATAACTTATTAGATTATATTATTTCCCCCATCCTCAGAAATAAGATGTCATTTTAACGTTAAAATTTTGCCCCCTTAAATATGTTACTCTTCGAATTATTTTTAACATCAAACTGAATACAAATAAACAGTTTCAACTGAATTATGCTCATAATGTTGTTCAGCAAAAATTCTCTTTAAATAATAAGTTGAACAAGGAAAGCATCGATATAGTTTCAATTTATGCAGTTTTGCATAAATTACTTCAGAAGTGCTTGGAGTAATTTTAACTGATCGAGCTTACGACATGAGGAAAATAAATGGAGAAATACATAAAGAAGGCTTTATAAAAACAATTTGGAATATTAGAGCTAAAACAATTCAAGTATTGCACTGAGATTGGTATACACTACTGGAATAAATATATTTCATTTTAAATTTCTAGTTATTATATTCTCCCTTTAATACCTCCAATTTGTACAGAAATTCCATATAAACAAATAAGTTATCTTGTTCAAAATTCTTTCGGGTTTGATGGAAAATTGATGGAAAAATGTGTAAGAAATCAAAATTTCTTTTACATCCTAAAGCCTTTGCAAACCCCAAAGGATAATACAGAGGAAAGTTATTCTAATTAAAAATTGCAAAGATGCACATTTTTCGAGAAAAACGAAGGAATATTTGTTAAAGGTTAACACTAAAAAAAGATTAACAATAAAAAAACGTTTAGCATTAAAAAAATCTAATTCAGTAAATCTCGATTAATTAGCAATTTTAATTTCCTTAAAGTAATTAGTTTGCTGTATTTTACGACAATTAAAGGCTAAATAATTTTTTTTTAAATACAAAAGCAAAAGATATTAATTTACAAAAGTAAATAAAGTGCATTATTTTTTTAAATGTAGTTAAAATTATATTTTAGAAAATTTAATACAGTAAAAGTAGCAAATAGTCACCCTCCACCTCCAATAATGAATTTTGTCAAAAATTAGCAGTAAAAAAATATAAAAATGTACATACAGTTTACGAGAACATCTGGTTAGTATTTTTTTAAATTTAAATAATATATTTCCTGAGAATAAAAGTTATTCTAAGGTTAGCAAAGTTATTATAACCCAAGCTTTCATGCATATGTAAGCTTCTCCTACGAAGACCGCAAAAGTTACCCGACGTTATTATTTTTGAAGGGACACATACCGGATTAAGTGCCCCCTATGTTTTTGTAGCTAAAGGCCACTGATAGAAAGGATTTTAAATCGCATTATCCAGATTAGGACCGCTTACCGCCTACATCCTAGCATGGTCCTGATTCCTTCAATTCATTTTATATTAGTACAGAGAAGATACTAAGGTTATCTCAAATAATTAATTAATGAGTGTTAACAAAGCTAAAAAAAAAGGATAAAGTAAACTATAAAGCCATTCAATCGTCTATAATTAGGAATTTAGTTTTTTCGAAGAGTGTCACAAAATGTTGACATTTAATTTTAAATAACTTTCTACAAACATACAAATTTTCAAGTTGATAATTTCACCAGTATTTACTAAGTTCATTTTATTATTTTCTAAAAAAAATAACAACACGCTAATATCTTAAAGGCATCATTTATAGAATCCTCAAATATTTTAAGTAGAAAAACAATTCTTTACTTTTTCACTAGATTGCAGGGTTTTCCAGTGCAATTATTTAACCTCCAACCAAATTTCATTAATATTAGGTGGCTTTGGTTACTATTTAGATTGTCATCATGTGATCAAGTCAACTGTTTTTTCGAAATTAATTTCAATAATTTTAAAAACTTTTTGGCAATGTTTGTAACTTATTATACAGGGTGATTCAGGTTTTAAGGCACAAACTGAAATGGGTGATAGATCTTATCATTTTAAGCAAAAAAGTTTATATAAACATGAGTCCGATCTCGATCAGTAGCGGAGCTACAGGGGGTCAAAGTTTATTTATTTTTTTCTATTNGGAGTATTGTAAACCAATGACTTCAAGTGACTCCAAAGATAAAAGTCCATTGGAGTTAGATCGGAGGACCTAGGTGGCTACGGCACAGGACCAAAGTATCCAATCCATCGCGCGAGGAAACATTTCATTCAAAAGTGTCGTTACTTCTCGAGTACTGTGTGGAAGAGCTCCATCTTAAAAATAAAACACGCGTGCCCGAACTTGTAGTGCCACATCGTCCAATAATTCAGGCAACCGGTTCTCCAAAAAGTTAGCATATGTTGGTCCATTTAGTCGTCCTTCAAAGATATAGGGACCCACAAGTACATCGCCTATTATGACAGCCCAAACATTTACCGAGAACCGATGTTGAAAATGAGTTTCTCTAATCTCGTGAGGATTTTCATCGGCCCATATGTGCATATTATGGAAATTCACTTCATCAAGGGTAAATATCGCGTCATCTATTACACAAACATAAGCAGGAAAGTCTACTTGATTGGCACATTGCCGTAAAAATCATCTGCAAAAACGCATTCGTTGATTACAATCCGGGGGTAAAATCTGTTGAACCAGTTGCAGATGACAGGGGTGCAACAGCTGGCGCCTCAAGATGCGATGGACGGTCCGAGATGAGGTTCCTACTTGCTGTGCGAGTCGTCGAGTACTAATTGTGGAGTCTTCGTCAAGATTTTTCAACGCTGCCATCTACAACATTAAGGTTCACTTGCTGACCACGTCCTTCTCCTTGAGGAATAACACTTCCCGTATCTCGCAGCCGCTGAACGCACTGTAGGATTGTATTTGCACATGGGGGTGACGTTGTGGCCATCGTTCCCGGTTCTACCTAGTCGCGAGCGTATTTTCTCTGACTGCACCATACACTAACACCATATCGACACGTTCGGAAATAGTAAATGCATTGTTTTTTCGGTTCATTGTAAAACTAAAAAATTAAGCAAAGTAAGAAATAAGAATCTCGTTTTTTAATGTAATCGGCACGCTATTCTTATTTTTTACATCTTTATAAAAATTACACTGTCACTATCGTGGAATTACAAAATAAAAACTTTTGTCTGGAATCTTTCACTTTTTAACACTGATGGGGTCTATAGACGATGTATTTAATAATTAAGTGAATAATGAATTCAATACAAATACAAAATCATTTGACATGCAAAAATTTTTTGACAATGTAACCTAACCTTCTTTTAGTATTACTAGTTTTAGATTATTTGATTATTAGATTATATGGTCGATAGCCGCACGGTTGAAGGCGTCAGTCCTTCGTGTGCAAATTTCTGCCCGGGTTCGATTCCCGCGGCCGGTAGACCGTATATTAGCTATGCTTGTACGGAGGATTGGCACCCTCTGTGCAAGTATGGTAGGGTGGAAGAATGTTGGCTTGGGTCAATGTGAGAGATTGACACCAGTTGGCATTTGACCACCCCCCTAATTAATGAGGTTTTCCAGGTTTCCCTCATTCCTGCACTGAATGGTGGTTAAGGCCTACCAACATAAGTCGTTCCTGGGCGCAAATGCGGCCTGCGTAATAATAATATGCCGCCTCCTCTCCCGCACAAGTCTCCGACTTCTGGGCTAATTCTCGTAGTTAGAATG
>NW_019419881.1:7882-19446 GCF_000390285.2 Anoplophora glabripennis
GTCGAATTTGGATCAGTAGCGGGGATCGATACAGAAGGTAGAGGATCAAGTTGTTTTAAGGTTTTAAAGTTGGTTAAATGGTTCATACATACATTTTACCATTTCGAAAATTTTTAAAATCGTATCATCCTAAAGTTAAGTAAGCTCTTAAAACAAATAACATGTGTTTTTTAAATTTACTTTATGATTTTAAATCCACCCTAAACATTAAAAAAACTTTAAGTTACAGACATAATAAAAGAATATTACTAACGCAAATAATTAAATCTAAATATGTAAACAATAAATGACAAGTAATAATACAGACCTGAAGATAATTACTAATAAAGCTTAGAGTAAGTGTTCAAAATGAGATCCTTCAACCTCTACACACTTCCCACATCACCGAACTAATGCTGATGTTGCTCTAAATATTTGGTTGCGATCATTCCTCATTTCAATGCAGGCTTGTTGGATGCGAATAATAAGTTCCTCCCTTGTTTGGACTGGTGTCGCGTAGACTTTATCTTTTATAGTACCCCAAAAATAAAAATCCAAGGGATTCAAGTCGGGCGACCTGGGAGGCCTAATCGACCAACCCAACGACGCGGAAAATTAGTGTTCAGCCACTCTCTAACTACTCTTCCGTAGTGAGCTGGAGCCCCATTCAGTTGTATCCACATTTCTTGCCTAATGTTAAGTGGTACTTCTTCCAGTAACACATTAAAATGATAATTTAAAAAATTAAAAAATAATAAGGAATTTAACCGATTGGGCAGAATGTGCGGTCCACAAACGACATTATTAATTAAGCCACTCCAGATATTTACATGAAATTCATGTTGAAAATCATGCGCACGATTAGCGTTTGGATTTTCGTGAGCCCAAACATGTAAGTTATGGTAATTTACCACACCACTTCTGGTAAATATGGCTTCATCAGTCCACAATATATGTTTTAAAAACTGTTCGTCATTTTGTACCTACCACTTCCAATAGCCAGTGGCAAAATGCCAATCTTCTTGGTGGGTCCTCTGGTAGTAAACCCTGCACTGGTTGGAAATGGAATGGTTTTCTTAAGTCGGCGTGCAAAGTACGCCACACAGTTGACTGAGAAACCTCTAGTTGTATCGCGGCTCTTCGTGTACTTAGGTTTCGATTTACATCAAATAAATGCAAAATATGATTATTTCTTCTGCGTATTCCATTATTGTTAATTCTATCTTGCTCGTGCCTTCCACGTATTCCAAACTCAACAATATTTCTATGTGTGTTTGTAAATACTCTTACACTTGGTATTCTTCTGTGTGGATATCTTCTTCGATATTCACGGACTGCATGACGCGCATTCCCGTTGCAATATCCATATACAAAATGGATATCAGCATACTCTTGATTGGTAAATAAGTTGGGCATGTTAGCTAAATTACAAATTACAGCGAATATTAAAAAGAAAAACTGGTTAAATTGTTGAAACCTTAAATTTGTTTACTTATGTCACTGTAAAATGTCAAAAGCTTTTTTGTTTTATCAAAGCCTACTTTGACAGAATTAACAATAATGGAATACGCAAAAGAAATAATCACATTCTGCAATTATTATTTGATTATTTAAATGATATTAGATAAGATATTAGACAAGAAATATGGATACAACTGGATGGGGCTTTAGCTTATTACGGAAGAATAGTTAACCAGTGGCTTAACACGAATTTTCTGCGTCGCTGGATTGGTCAGTTAAAAGCAACCTTGACCTTCTACCTTCTGTATCCCCGCTACTGATCCAAATTCGACTCATGTTTAAAAACATTGCAATTTTAGTACAATTTATTGCATTTTTAACGAATTTTGTCCAAGAATAAAATTTAAGCGAAACAGGCAAAATTAACATGTTTTAGAACGGATATGCTTATTTATCTCGAAAACGGTTGTTTTCTCGAACAAAATTGAAAAGCAAAAAAACCCTCTAAATTGAACTAGCCACCCAATTTGCTAACTGGAAGATGTCAGAGGCGTACTACGAAAAAGTTTGGGGGGGATAAAGAAGCCTCAACCCCCAAAAACGTATCACCCTGTAGATTTTAAAAATCTTTAAAATGCTTGAAATGATGTCCTTATAAGAAGTATTAACCACACCAAATTTTAAATTGATATTTTGAAAAGTGAGCGAGATATTTCAATTAATAGAAAAAAATAAATAAACTTTGACCCCCTGTAGCTCCGCTACTGATCGAGATCGGACTAATGTTTATATAAACTTTTTTGCTTAAAATGATAAGATCCATCACCTATTTCAGTTTGTGCCTTAAAACCTGAATCACCCTGTATATTAATGATTCGTCCTGTATATGGTAAAGATTAAACGACGAGAAAATGTTTCCTCATATCAAGGCAATATCAGGGATTGCCGAAATCTAGAATAGCCAAAGACAAAAACGGCAGCGAACTGCATACCCGAAAATGCCGAAAATTGACGGAATCGTCAAAAGGTGTGATTGAACGTCGATCTGGTTTTCGACAATTAATTAGTTGAGGCAATGTTGAACGTAAACATTCTTCTGAGAATAAACGTTTACTGTCATTTTTTAAAAACTCGCAAATTAATAAAGAAAATATTAAAACTACTAAAGGTTAAACAGTTAGATAAACAGCATTATACAGGGTGTCCCAGAAAAGGATGGACAACGCTTGACCACAGGTTCCTTGGATGAAAATAAGACTATTTAGCCTAACCTACCTATAAACAAAATTATATTTTTAAAAATAAGCATTATTTTAGAAGATTTTTTTGCTCTTACAAAATTTCGATATCGTTTGTGGATTTCGAGTAAAATTCGCATTTTTTATACATTAAATATAGGCAAAAATTCCGATTTATAAAAAATAATTTATAACTGCAGCCTGAAAGGGGAATAATATTGAAAAAACGTTATATTAAAAAAAATAACTACACATTTTTTATATTAGTATTATCAATCAATAAAATAAAAATCAACACTAATATTTTAAATAAACAATATCAACTAATATTGTAAGAAAGGCAACATTAACATTTTAAATAAACTGATATTTGTAATCACATTAAAATAATATTACAGTAAATGTAAAGTTACTTTCTTGTTCTTAAACGCAAACATTAGTACTTCGAAAATTAGAAATTATCCAATAATTGTGCATTACCTCTCATAACATTAATTTCATGTTGTATTCTTTCCCATATTCGTTTTATGTATTTACTGAAAAGTTATTTTAAACTGTGGTTCTCAACGCTGCCCAAATGAAATAATTACATGGGTTTAGGTCCGGGGATCGATGTGGCCATTATAAAGGGGTACTATTTCTTCTACCTATCCACCTGTTAGACCTTTAATAACCTGTACCCTGTAATACCTGTAACCTGTGATAACTGGTCTTTTAATACTCTATTAAAGGAACTTTTTGAAAGCCAACCTATTCCGCTAAACGCCTTTTATTTACCTGAGGAATTTGTTCGACCCTTTCCAAAATTTGTTCCTCCAGCTGAATAATTCCGGCCGTACGTTATCCACGATTTAATATTACAGGTAAAAAACGTCCTGTCTCCCGAAGGCGTCTCTCCGCATTAGCAAATGTTTTGTGATTTGGAATTCTTCGATTAGGAAATCTTTCAGCATATGTTCGAACAGTAGCACAACAATTTCCTTCACAATAACCCAAAACTACTAACATACCAGTTTGTTCAGAAAAAGTATAAATTGCAATAAAAAACAAAGTAAGCTAAAATTAAATCACAGCTAGCTTGACACAGAACCTTTTAATTATTGTTATGAATTTGTTTCTCTGTTATATGGCACCTCGTACTAGAATGTTCTATTTATCTTAAACTGATTTTATATTATTTAATGCGCAAAAATGCCAATTTTACTCGAAATCCATAAACGAGGCAAAAAATCTTCAAAAATAGTGTATTTTTAAAAATATAAATTCTGTCGTCATTGGCGTACATATAAAAAAGTTACGGGATAGCCAGTGGCGCACAGGCACTAGAAATATAACATCCTGTATATGTGTTCTCACCAAATTCTATATTTACATTGCCCTTATATAAAAAAATATGTGTACCAAATTTGAAGTTTCTAAGAAAAAAAGTTTTCAAATTATTTGAAAAAAACTAGGTTATCTGTTCTATATTTAGAAGGCTATATCTCAGTAGGCGTGCACTTTTGTATATAGGTAAGTTAGGCTAAATAGTGTTGTTTAAATCCAAGGAATCGGTGCATGGTCAAGCGTTGTCCATCATTTTCAGGATGGACAACATTCATTAAATAAACTAAATATAATTTCAGTACATATGCACTACACTGTATTAATCTGTTTAAAGGAGCCATTAAATTTTGTTTGTTTTTACAGTTTTTGTTTTTCTGTACATAAAAATCTGCAAATTGGTCCGAACCAAAATCATAATTGTTCTAGAATTCTAATTACGTGCTAAAATCGTGACGAGAATTAAATTTGTGGCGCCATCTTTCGAATAAAAATGGTGCTAATATATGATACTTGATAAATATTACAGTATACTTTAAATTTATAGGCGGTCATTGTTTGAAATATTTTCTACAATATTTTAGTCAAGGAGGCGGTCATGTAAGGTAGTGTCTACCAGTATTGATAGATGGCGCTATCTACATGGAAAACACGGGAAAACGTAATGATTCATAACCTTAAAAAAAAATAATTGGTTTAAATTCTATTTCTAAATGTAACCTGTAAACGTTCAAAATTTTGTCCACCGACTCGTAATCATGTTTGGGCACGCTTAATCATGTTTTGACCAACAAAAATATGTTATTTCCTAATAAAAATAGGTTATAGTTTTTAAGTCAGGAAAACGTGGTGGCCACGCAAATAAAAGGTAATCTGCTAGTACTAATGTTTGGAATGCTGTAAGTACATCATAGGGTTACAATTTGCTTTAAATCTGATAGAACTAATTTTCAAATGCAAAATACATTATAGTTACTACTTTGTTTCAAGTAAATTGGAAACTTCACTTATTACAGGCAATGCAACCGTAATTATTCAAGAACAAAAAAAAACAGGTTTTTCAGATGTAAACCATCAGCGCCATATTCTGAAGAACCAAATTAGTGATGTGCGATGTGTACAAGAAAAATTGTTATGTGCAAAAAATATAGACGAGATTTTACCATTCTTGTTGTCCCGATAACAGAAGAGGAAGAAGAACAATAACTATTCGAAGCTTTCATTGAGGTTAAACAACCAACAGAAGTTACGGTTTTATATTTACATTTCAAAGAAAATTGTTGCAATGACTGGTGTTCAAGAAACTTCGTGTAAGCTTTGCCTCGAAACTGTAACCGTTAAAGGTTTTGAGGTAATAAACAACGTTATGAGAGATATTTCAGATGTTCTTTTGCTGAAATTGGTGAGTGATAGATATGTATTAGTTCAGAGTCGCTGATATGTATAGACACGGTCGATTATCTCCTAAAGTAAAATAGCTATCGAAAAATCATAGGCTGTGATACGCTGGGTTTCACTTAAACGTGCTATTTTTGCAAGAAAATTATTCACATTAAATGTATTTTTGACATGCCTTCTCAAGATAATCGCTATTAGACAAAAGAACGACTCGGCGTTTTTATGGAGGTAGAACCTTTCAAAGATAACTTGATGCACCAAAATATTTTTGTATAATTTATAAGAAAATGATTTTCAAAGTTCTATATTTCAAAAACGGTTAAGTTTAGGTACATGATGTGCTATATGAATTTTGTTTAGAATTTCGAGAAGAATTGAAATGTGGAATAATATACGGGCTGTTCCAATAAAGAAAAAACAACTTTGTTTCGCCATGACTTTTGGCCTGATCCTGTATATGTACTTAACTTTTCTTTATTGCAATAGATTTTTGAAAAGCCTAAAACGTTTGTATGTTATGATTTTTCGACAGCTATATTACTTTGGGAGATAACTGACCGTTTCCATACATATCAGTGACCCCGTAAATATATACACACTGTCCCATTTTAATGTACCGAACAAAAGTTATCAGGTTCCGGGGGGACCAAATTATCGTATCTTGAAATTAACCTTAATGTCAATTATCAAGGTCAACCTTGATTTTTTTAATGGAAACCCATATTTTTATTACAGTTTCGTATTATGCGGGAAAAAATATGTAAAGTTTGTATGAAATTTTTTTTTTTTGAATAGACTTCCTGTAATCTGTGTTATTTGAAAGTGCCCATAGCAGGATCTATGTGACTTTCACTGCTAAAGAATTGTTTTTTTAATTTTATCGATCTCTGCATTTTTCTACAGCAAAATCGTAGATGACATATTTATAGAAAATTAAATTTAGTATAAAAAAGTCCTCGGTAAAGTATTAATTCACGCGATGAATAGATTCAAACGTGTGAAAACTTAAAAAAATTCCTGTTTTATCTCTATAGACTTTTTGAAATTTGTAGATAGGACTCTAATTATCGCCTATGGACAATAAAGTAACGTGAAATGCACCCGAGATATAGATAATTTAAAAAATAACGGTAGGTTTACGTGTTAAATGAATAGCAGATTTTTAAAATCAAATAGCGATTACTAAAAATAAAAACTAGCAACTGAAATTTGGTGAGAATTTTTTTTCCAATGTTTAGAACAATGTTTCGTCAATGGAGCGGAAAAAGGAAATGTACGTTTGAAACAAAGCACCCTAATATTTATAAAATGGAAAACTTCTTGAACCTTTTGTCTTCTAATTGGGATTATTTTTCTTAGGTATCAGGTTCTAGTCTGACAGTCGGTCAAAATGATAAAGAACAGCAGCAATAATTTTTTTATTAAAATTCTAACGTTTTGTCCCGATCGAGAACTCTTTTTCAAAGAATATTCTTTAATCTAACCATCTCATCTTACTTTCAAAGTGTTTATGAACCATATTACGTACAGAGACCACCCCAAATATTTAATTGCACATATATGAATGGTGGTAATAGTATTTCTTTAGTACAAATAACAGAGCATTTGCTNAGTGTTGTGTTGGCTTTGTGTGCTGTTGCCTCATCTTGTTGAAAGTAACAATTGTGCAATTCGTCATCGTGTAATCGGCGAACACAAATAAATATAACAGCAAGCACACACGGGAAGCACAGACGTCACTGAATTGACCGATCGTGTCGGTCGGAAATCTAAGAAAACGGAAAGTAATTTTGATCAAATGGAAGTAAATTTTAATAGCTTTGGTAACATTTACATGAGACGTCAGCTTCAATCATTCTGCATCGCTCGGTAGAAGCAATTTGAAGTGTATTTTTCAATTCAGTGAATTTTTGAATCTGCGTAAAATATCTTCAGCGACATTTGAATTGCGATTTTTATAAAAAATTCAACACCCTGTTTCTCGGCAATCAGTGGTTTTAGACTTTTAGTTCATTAAGGCCTAAAATATGCCCCTGAGGTCTTGACATGGATACTCCTTCAAATCCTTAATATACAAAAAAATTGAACTGTCGCGTTTATTTACAAACAGCTGTCAACTTTGATCGATTTGCCTTACCTTAAAAGTAATCATTAAAATAGTTTCAAAGAACGTAATTTTAGAACGAATTCAACATTAACAGAGAAACGGGGGTGTTTCTGTTTAAATAAACCCGTACTCGGCACTTTTCTCGGCGCGAAAGGTAAAACGAAAAATTTAAGAAGAATCGCCTATGATAACTTATTCCAGAAAGAATGCTTGGCTTTTATCAGCCACCACTGGGCCGCTATCAGCAAGGCCGTATTTCTTCACGTAGCCATTTGGAAGATTGGCCGCGACTAAGGACTGCCATAAATCAGCGGTTTCTGTGACTTGCAGATATTCTGGCAGTTCTCATTTCGCTGTTAAGTTGACTAACATTTGTGCGTTTCCCGGGGATTTATCTGCGGCTCAGTTATTATAACTGGGAATGGAATCGGCGTTCATTAAAAGAAATTGTATTCCGAACATTGATTTCAAATAACCCACAGGAATAATTCAGACATATTATATGCTAATCTTTGAATGTACAATATGAATTTTCAAAAAGTATACATTTTTTTGTCCAAAACAGTCCAATATATCATATTTTTTTAATAAAAGCTGCATACGAGGGCTGACAATAAGTTAATACATATTTAATTCATAGCATTGCCTGCAGAGGGCGCCCCGAACACCACAGCCAAAAATGATTTTATCTGCTCCCACTATAGACTATTAATACATTGTTTTTAAGGAGGTAAGTTGATTTAATCGTAGAGACGGTAAGTGAGGAATGTGGGTACACATGTTCGCAAGTGACCCATTTTTAAGCACAGCGTCAAGAACGCCGCCGGACGCACCACGGGGTTCCCAGAAGACGACCCCTGCAGAGTGGCGCCAAGGGGCAGGGACTTCTACCAGCAACTACCAATATACCTACGACCGACTCCACACAGAAGACTCTCCAACGAACACTCACACCGTCAACACGTTTTTTCCATACATGTTTTCTATACATTAGTTTTCAATAAAATTCTTTATTATTACCGTTGAGAGAGCGTTTATTTCTTGCTGCTAAACCGTCAGCAGCATCTTTTTGCAATTGTGGCTGATTTCCACCCACCATGTCTCTTGATTGCTAATACATCAACTCCTGTATTAGCCAGTAACGTTGCCGATGTTCTTCGCAATGAATGGCCTGCATATGTTTCAGGATGTCCTAGTTTCAAAAACTGTGCAATCTTATTAGGAATTTTAGAAAGGGTATTCTTGCCTATTGTTTGGTTATAGCATTTACCTGATAGGGCATAAAAAAGCGTGAAATGTCAGTTTTAATTTCCAATCTAATCTTGATATATTTCTTGAGAATTTGTAGGTAAGAAACAAAACCCAGACGAGAAGTAATAATTGTAAACGTACGTGATATACCATTTTTAGAAACTGGAATTGTAACTACAATAATGTTTTCTAAATTTTTAAAATTGACGTTGTCCAAAGTAAGTTTGCATAACTCATTAGAACGGCATGCTCCTGCAATGCCTAAGACCGTTACTACCTTCATTAGCATATATGTGTTATCGGGTGTCTGGTCGAGAAAATCATTGAATTGTTCTCTTCTAAAAACGTTTGACTTTTTAGGTGTATAGCCGTCATTCTTGTGTTTCAAAAATGCTCTCAGCTTGGGGTATTTTGATATATCCACGTTCTCCTCTATGAAAATAGTTGACTTAATCATTTAGTATTCACTCCACAAACTTGCCGGTGACTTTAAAGTTCTTGACTTCTCCATGAAATATGCTAGAAGTGACATCGGACGCAAAATCGTCCTCTACTGGTAAGTAATATTTACCTTCTTTATCGTGTAAATAACAAATTGTATTATTTTTCACACCTTTAAAAATCTCTCGCTAGAGAATTTTAAACATGTCTGATTAAAACTTGTATCTTTTTTATTATGCGACTTCAACTTATTTTCACCTAAGAAATCTCTGGTATAATTTGTGCGTCTATGTTTAAATACCAAATAGTAAATAATAAATAAATAAAGTATTATTTCAGTACACACTTTTTATTTAATATAAAAATTTCGAAGACATAACTAATATTCTTTAAAGTAACAAAGTTCGTAGGAAAATCATTTCCATGCCTGTGATACTAAGTATCATCTAATCCCTTAGGTAATTTACTGCCCTTGCTTTCGCTGGAGCGTCAAACATTTCTCTGAGGAGTACTATGTAATATATTTTACCGCTTTGATACACAAATAACTATTACTATAAATTGCAGACTTTGTGCATACTAGTGCCGATTTTACCTCAATAAGTGTCTAATACTAAATTGTATTTATTAAGTTTAATATCGACAGTTCCACGTTAAACAGTGACAAAAACAATTTTACTTAAATATATCTATAGTCTTCAATCACTGCACCGAGGTTTAGGAATTTTTAGTTGATAGTGCCAATCGTGTGATGTTGGTTGCCTATGCTGGAGGGTAGCATGGCTTTTTCATCCTTTATCAAGGCTCTGTAGGAATTTTTTAAATATCACTTATACTTTAATTAAAGGAATATGTTAGAATTTGCTTACTGCTGAAATTGCTCTTGAAAAGTGATTAAATTTGTTTTCAATTGATCTTCCCTTTTGATAAAATTTTATTTATGGTTAAATAAATCAAAATATAAGTATCGTTCAGTTAATACAACGAAATTAATTTCGGGACTTTATTAACCGTTAATTAGAGATCTGGAGATCTTCCGTCATTGTATCTCGCAGAACTTAATTTAATCAAATATTCCGTAATTATTATCCTTCACGCCGTAGAAAAGGATTTTAAAGCAGGGCTTGGAACAGCCTAAGTACCTTCTTGTTCGTACTGATAACAAGTTTAGTGTAAAGCACGCCGTTTTCTTAGTATCCTATATTTTCTCGCTCGACAAGACTAAAGTGACTGAAAGTATGGAACCTCGCGGTCTGGAAGGACGTTACTTTAAATCACCTGGGGGTTTCCGTAAACAGAGGCGAGTGCTCATGTGAACAAGTGTCGACCGAGTAACCCAACTCGTCAGGTTAACGTTCATGAGCATCAAGAACCCACGCGAAGAAAATGAAAGTTGATCTATGATGTTCCATTCAGAGTTACTTAACATTGCCACTGACTTTTTTGTTTTCACGCCGGGTATGAAAGAAATTTTTCGATCTTGGAAGCAAAACCGAGAACAAACGTTTGCATGTTATACAGGGTGGGTTTTAAAAGTAGGTTAATTGTCAGTGCCATTTTATGGTGCAATTGTTTAATATTTGATTACACGTTCGTACGATCAAAGTGTTACAAAATGCCAAGAATTTATTCAAATTTAGATTATGGTAATATGGTGTTGGTTTATGGTTTTTGTAATTGGAATGCTATTTTTTTGCTGTTGAAAAATATCGTCATCTGTTTCCACATGACAGATGTCCTGATAAAAATGTACCTATCTATCAGTTTTCAACAAACTATGCGAAACTGGAAAGCTTCCCAATGCTAGTCTAACATCTGAAAGAGCTTGGAGGATTACGCTAAGTGTATCAAGTTTTGTCGATGGATGACGTGAAAAGTCAATAAAAAATGTATTTTCGGGGTCTGGCAATGACTATCACACACTTTTGCTAACACCATTTGAAACAGCGGGAAAGAATAAGTTGATTAAAAAAAATCATCCTAGTAGCAGCTTACTAAAAGCCACGACCCATTTGTTAAGAATTTTGAGAAGCCGAGCGCAGCATGGGCACTATGACGTTACAGCGCTCCCCTCTTCTGGCCACCGTTCAGCCGCTCGGATCACTCTGTTCTTAACGCACGTTTACTTGGTCATTTCTTGGTGAAATCCAGTCAAAAAAGGAAGTCTTCTACTTTACAACGAGTATAAGTTTATTACAAAGTATTAAATAGAACAGTCAAAAATACCGTTACAAAAAAATTATCTCGGCTTCTATTGGTCGGATTGAGACGTTTTTTTAATTCATGTTTGTTTTTAAGCACTTTTTGATGCATTTAGTATGGAATCAGTATATTAAAAAATCACCGAGATAAAGCCTATATAGTCT
>NW_019419882.1:0-2085 GCF_000390285.2 Anoplophora glabripennis
CATTGTGTAAAATTAAATTAATTAATTCAAGTGAGTCAGCTTATACAATTGCAATAATTCCTTTTTTTGGCCAAAAAACAAATGACAACAAGGTGAGCAATAAGAACATACCTCATTACCATGATATTTTTTTCGTGTCTCTTGTGAAGATATGTTAGTTTATCATGTTTTAAGGGCCCCCTCAAAAAATCAGCTCAAAAACATTTTTTAGAGGTCGCTCAAAATTTTTCAAAATTTACAAAATCGTCAAAAATTGATTTTTTAAAATCTCGATTCTGAAAATTTCAAATCGATATTTTAATTTCTAAAGGTGACTCATAATAATGTTAACTTTCAAAGTTTAGTGTACCTAAAATGTTTTCGAGAGATCTATAAATAAATATCAACGGATTAATATTTTTTTTCTATTGAATTGGATGAACAAAATAATATAAATAAATCACGAGACCTTTAAATTTTAAAAAATTAAAATTTTATAAATATTTGAAATGCTCAGTGCGGTAGTAAATTTTGCCTCCAGAAATTTTTTAAATGTATGACACTCAACCCAATGAACAATATTTAAGCTTAGATCGGATATACAGGGTGTCTATTAAGTACTTGTACAAACTTCAAAGGGTAAATCTTTGACTAATTTTAAGACAAAAAGTTCATATGAACATGAGTCAGTTATTTGTAAATAATTGTATAATAATAGTATTGTTAATTATTCGTAAGTCTTACGAATTTTGTTATTTCTGAGTTTTTATATCGAATACCTATATCCCTAATAGCTTTCAGGCAATTTATATTCTTGTCTATATCTTTATTTTTTAATATTTCATGACTTTCCTAATTCTTCAGTTGTCGTGAATCCTTAATTACACTGAATCATTTAAGAAATAAAACTATAATATAAACCAAAACCTTTTAACATCTCAAACTTAGATCTTTCTTTATTTTACTTTACAGGAATCCAGGGGACACCTACGCTTCTCAGTGCCATGGGAAGCAATAGCGTTTTAAATAACGGAAAGCTCCCGCTGCTGTCGTCATAGATTTCAATACTATCCGAATCGGGCTGTTTATAAGAGAAGTGAGAAATTTGGGCTGGAAATGTAATTTATTTCGTCTATACCTAAACAATTTCAAGACAAAGCGGAGTAAAAAAGAGAAAGGCGTCACAAATAATGTAAATTTACGGTGGAATTTTGTTAGGCTCAGTGCTTAAGTGGAACGAGATATTGACAACTCAAAAAATCCAATGAACAAGTCCAAGTCCATAAGCAATTTATTTTTCAGGTGAATGATAAGAACAGAGAAATATTTTAACTACGATAGTATATATTAGGGCTTCCCGATACGATACGATACCGATATTTTTATAAATTATCGATATCCTATTGAATCATGATTGAATTTATCATCTTGTATTGATATCGACAATATTATTTTTGTAATATTATCGTATCGATATTGATTTCAATACGATATGGATACGATATTCAATATTTATTGATATAAAATAGTTGAAATTTATTTTTTTACTAGAAAAATTGCACTAAAGTTGAATTTATACCAAATTCGAATGTATAACATTTATATTAATTTATTTACTTAATTTGAATGAACATACAAGCTAAGATATAATAAGAAAAAAGTAAAAATATCTATAAAATATTTTATGGAGACAAGAACAAAAAACTTAAGAGTTAAAAGATTAAATTTAACAAAAAAATTAATTTTACACTACAAATTAACTTCGCAAATTTCTTTTTTCAAGGAACTTTTCATCCACATATTGATTAAAATTAGATCTTGAGCACTTTCATCCTTTAAAGAACACCTATTTTTAGTTATAACTAAACCTGCTTCTGAGAATAGTCTCTACAGGCACCGAAGTTGCAGGCAAACACAGAATATCTCGTGCTATGCGCGATAATATTGGATACACGTGATTGAAACTCCACCATACTAAAACATCAGTTTCTGCTCCTGATCTTGGAGAGTCCAAATATTGAATTATCTCTTTTTCCCACGTCAAAGAAACTTCTGGTTTTACAAATAGTATATTAAAATCCATTTCATCATTATCATCATCGCGCT
>NW_019419882.1:4413-7475 GCF_000390285.2 Anoplophora glabripennis
AGCGCGCTCGGGGCCGCGCGCTCTTCGAGAGCTATACTTGGGGGCCGCCCGTCTTTATTAACATTTTTTATGTAAAATTTCCTGTTCTTTCGAATGGCGCAGTTATTTTTTTAAATTAATTTTTTTTTATATATTTTGCAGAAACTAATTTTGCAACTAATTTGTTAAATAAATAATTTAGCGTACACTTTACAGTTATATTATGTTGTTTCTGACAACTTTACAAAGCGAGAAATAAAAGTTCTCTCCCAGTAATTTTCGCAGTCAAAATATATCTTGACCACTAATTCTACATACCTTTACCGCATAAAGTGCAGTAACATGTCTACTACTAATTTTTTTTAGGGAATTAGATCGTAAGATCTAGTTCGACTGAACTACCTACTGTCGAATTTGATTCATCGAATGTTTCACGAAAATCCATGACAATAAACTAGGGAATTGGCCCAGGAGAAGAGATGTGATCACAAAACAGTAGCGAACCACCTACATTCGAAAGGAAAAGTTCGAAGACTCAACGCTTGGGTCCCACATGATGTGAAAGAAAATAAGAATCAACGCTCCGCAATTGCCACTGGTTTGCTCTGTTATCATCGACCAACACTGGTTATAAGGAATGTTTTCTTCATCGCATTGTCACTTTGATGAAAAACGGTGTCTGTATGTGAACTTGAAACAGCGGAAAGAAAGGTTAAGCCCCTAAAAAACAAGCAACTCCGCGATCAAGACCAGAGCTTCTCCCTCGAAAGACAATGTTGTGTGTCTGGTGGGATTGTAAAGGCATTCTTTATTATGGACTCATACTAATCAAGCCGTTAACGTAGAACTCTATGTCCAAGAACGACGGCGACTCCTTGCGATTATTCAACAAAAAAGACATGACGTTCTTTTGACAATGCGCGACCACATATCGCCAATACGACCAAAATGGTCATGCGGGAGTTAAATTGAGAAGATCTTTATCAAAATCTTTACTCAGTGTTTCTTTTAACAACGACAATGAGTTTGATGAATGAGTTTTTCTAGTCAAAACCGGAGGATTTCTACAGAAGAGGCATCGAGAAACTTGTTGAACGTTGGAAGGATATCATAAATAACGATCACTGATTAGCCTATTGATAATTGTAGAGCTAAAAATAAAATATCTACAGAAATTTGAAAACAAACCGACATTACTTATTGCACAAACCAATATGTCCACGTCAGAACAGGAAACAGGTTTTTTAGTGCCTCAAGATATATATCTTCGTTACTGCTACGTTAGTACATTAATTCAATAAATTTTTGTTTTTCGTTGATTAAATTATTATCCAAAATTTCGTCATTCTGAAAGGTATTTGTATAAATTTGATATTTTTTATACTATGTCGAAAACCGAAGACTGCATATTATTCATTAAGATTCCTTAATGCTTTTTGGCCTATAAATAATGATCTAAAGAAGAATCTCTTGATATTGTGGCGTTGACATAGAAGACGGATACACATATATTCTTTCTTGTTACCATGCAATGAAAATTAGATGCACCTTTTCCATCTTTTTTTGTATTTACGAATATATGAGCATTTAGAAATCTTGTTACGTCTGGCGGTTACACTAATGAAGCCTTACTGCTTCAAAGACATCATTTCACCAAGTTAAATAATATTGTTTATCTTTTGAAAGATCAAAAGCACTCTCGGCAACCAATCTTTGAAGGAATTCAGGTGACAATTAATCACTTCAGGTTAATTAGTGCCTCAGAACTGCTCCTCGCTTCGATAAGTTTGGGAGATCAGGACAGGGTTCAGGATTTTTAATTCCATTATGATTGTATCTCGTTCTAGCTATTTCGGATAACAGTGAAACGATAATATTGACAGGAAAACTACGGTGATAATGATAACAGTTCCTATAAAATATTGGCACAAAATGTTGTATCTAATAATTTGATTGTGGAACACAACGACTGCAGGCTACAGGCCTTATCCAGCATTAAATTGCACCTACAATATCTAATAAACAGTTAGGTTCAATGTTTCATACTAATAGGCATTCACGATATGACATATACAGGGTGTTAGAAGTTTGACTGCCTTAAATTTAACAGATGATAGAATACGTTAAAATAAACGAAAAAACCTTATATGACATGGGACCTAAAATCAACCATTTCCGAGAAAAAAATTATCAGACTTGATGTACTCGATTAATTAAGGAATATTGACATAACTGCGTGCATAGAATGCCACAAAATACAACGTTTATCACTATTCTGCTTAATTCTAAAAAATAATTAGCGTTGTAATAAATTTAAATTTTAATAAAATTCATGTACAATGTGACAACGGCGCGATGGTTTATTAACACGAGGTACTAAGATGTTCAGCAATCACCAATACGCAATTCAGTTGGTATCTGGAATCGACCGTGTCGGAGTGTTTTTTGCGTACCACTATTTTCTTTTCTTGAGGTGTTTTCCAGCGAGTGCGCGTAAATTGGATTCGAATATTCGTGTGTTGATCGAAAATGGTGGTGGACATTTTGAGCATATGTTGTAGCTTGTTTTGTACTTGTGCGTTTAAAAATTACTTAATTATGCTTTTTGGTAAGTACCTAAATTATTTTTTATATGTATTTGGACGACGTGAATCTTTGGGTACTTTAATTAAACACTGTAATAAAAAGTATGGTAAAATTCCTTGAACATTCGCTGTCGTCACGTCGGTCGTGGTGAAACTCCCCATATTAATACTCGCTGTATTTTGAAAACTATTAATCTTACATCCCTATATTATACAGTTTTTTTTGTTCATTTGTGATTACTCTATCTCATCCTGAAGTAACGGCAGTCAAACTTCTTACACTCTCTATCTTATAGGTTATGTCTCACCCATACTAAATATATCACCAACATTTCGTGTAAAAGTTTTTTGTATAAAAATTAAAATCCTAGAAACCAACTAAACACCATAATTTAGACTTTTTTTATATAGTTTGGCAAAAATAATAAACACAAGTATTTAAAATTACTGTTTTTTGTATAATAATGTATGTAATGTAATAATAATTTATTGTTAGTT
>NW_019419883.1:0-2053 GCF_000390285.2 Anoplophora glabripennis
TGTTCTGGCTGCCTGTTGATGGCTTACCTTCTTTGGTGCCACAGTTTTTTCAGCGTATATCAACTTCTGTTCGCTACGCTATTCAATGTACGGTTTAAAATAAAATTACGAGTAAGTAAGAAACACATGACATGAGTAAGTAAAAAATACATGATAAAAATAGCAGTTTATTTCTTTTAGTAAATAGGATTTCTAAAAAATAGAAATAAAAAAGCAAATGGGAACAAATACTATTTAATAAGAAATAATAAAACACAAAGAAAATTGTAGGTGTAAATGTACTTTACAATGGCAAATTAATTTTATAGCAAATTTTCAAAGTGGCCTCCTCAACTTCGATACATTTTCTTACTTGTTTACCCAAGTTTCCAATTGCTCGACGTATCGATGGAAATCGAAATCGAATAATTTATTTTTTGTCATGTGTTTTTATCATACATATTTAAATAATCATCAAAGTGTAACAAGAAAAAGAGACATGTTGCTGAGATTACTTTTTTATGTTCTTTTCGATAATCGTATGGGAATACCAAAAAAAATACATACGGGGCGATGTTTTCTAGAGTTACAAAAAAAATTAAAAAATTTGNAACAAGAAAAAGAAACATGTCGCTGAGATTACTTTTTTATGTTCTTTTCGATAATCGTATGGGAATACCAAAAAAAATACATACGGGGCGATGTTTTCTAGAGTTACAAAAAAAATTAAAAATTTTGCAGTCCGGACCTAGAATACATATTATATAAAAAAAAATGAGGTTTAAAATATTCATGCTTATTTATAACATCTACCCTCAATTAAGCCTTCGCTAATTTTAGTTGCAATTTTTATCATGTGTCCTTTACGTAATTTAGTTTTAGAAGGTGTAGTCTTGTATATTCAATAGCTTATTTAAATAACCACCAAAGTGTAACAATAAAAAGAAACGCGTCTGTAAGATCACTTTTTTATGCTCTTTCCGAATATCGTAACGGAATTTCAAAAAAATACATAGAGTGTTGTTTTCTAGACTTGCACAAAAAATTAACAATTTTGCATGACATGAATTATCGTGAGTGCATTAACCGTACCAAATATGAACCCATTATGCCTTTCCCTACCAATGTTATGACATAAAGCAGTTTTGACCAAAAATCATAAATCACCCTGTATCACAATAAAGAATGGCCAAGGATCTATTTCTATAGTTACCTTAGATATCCTCTATCTCCCATTAAGCTAGGTCCCTCTCGTGATGCAACACCCTGTATATAAAGCCATATAACTTTTATTTATTATTGATAAATTAATTTAACATACGTCTTTATTAAATAAAAATGAATTACATACTCAAAAATAAGTAATAAAACAATATTGTCATAAATTCAGTAAAAACCGAAAAAAAGGCAAAGTTGAACGATCATAAGTCAGTCTATTTTCATCGAAAAACTTTTATAACCCATCATTTTGTAGGAAATTTTATATACTTTTCTTTCTATGAAGCAATGCCTATACCTATCTCTGCTCAGAAAAGTTATTTGCATAAAATTAAAAAAACAAGAAAATAGAATTTTTTGCATTTTTTGTTAAATTCTTTTTAATATATTTTGCAGTAAATAAATTTTTTTCGATAGAAAATCTCATTATCTACAAAAATTTTTCCTATGCATTACCCTCAAATTTTGTTTCGTTTTCGAGATATACTCAAAAAACCTTAAGGGTTGCATTTTCACCCCTATCTCCAATTTCCACCCTCTAATTTAATAGCACTCCGCGGTTTTTTCTTTCTGAATAACCGTTTGAACAATTCAAGCAATAAAAACCCATAAACGTTGTAGTTCCTTAGTACCTTGCTTTTTAAGACATAATAAATAGCCTATTAACTTAGTTATGTTTAATGTTTTGCGACATTTCCATATATTGCCCGATATTATTTGTAGCATTGTTCATTCAATTTTTAGTTTTATTGTGTATTTTTGCCACTCTAAAGATTAAAAAAAATCATAAATAAAGAGGTAAATAACGTTTCATGTTTTCTTAAATTATTGCTGAAATTATTTATTTGTGGTATAG
>NW_019419883.1:5053-7522 GCF_000390285.2 Anoplophora glabripennis
TCTTTGAGATCCAGCATATCTTTGCAACTTAAATTATTTACTGTTAGCGGATATTTCTTACTGGCTGATTTTATCTCTGTTGACCAGCCAAGTGGTGAATAGATTGTGATCCCCTTTTCCGCTCTTTCTGTCAAGCTGTGGATGCAATGCACTTCCATTTGCGTATGCCCAGTTTCCAAAAATTTTAGGTGAATTTCTTTTATTGGTAATGTATTAATGGTAGGTATACAATAATAATGATGCGATGCACCTGTTGCGGTTTTGACCACCACATGAATCAGATGTAAGAGTAACGCATTTTGTATTTAATGGAAGGGCTTACAGTAAATTGAAAATTGAAGTACTGATTTCATCAGATCCTCTTTTGCCATTAGTCTCATTCCACACAAAACATATCCCTTTCTTCTTTGCCTGGCCATTTACTGTTAAGTTATAGGTGCACATTTTTTGTGTGTAGTAAAAAGAAGAAACATTTGAGCAAGGACTGTACAGAACAGCTTGCAAATCGAACGTAAATAACTTGTAGGTAGGGACATCCAAGGCTTTAATTTTATCTAATCCTATTTCTGCCCTCGCTAGATCTTTATTTTTTATGTGCTCCTGATAATTATGTTCATCTTTGCCTTTCTCTTCTTCAGACATGTTCTTTTGCTTTTGCTTTTTACAAATGCGGTAGGTATTTTTTTTGGCTTGAAAAATCTTCAATTATACTGGGTGTTAAATATATAAATAGTCTCCCCTATAGTAATAGGTTAGACTGTTGTTTACTGGGACAATATTTTTCAAATGGTGATAAAAAATATATCTATAAAAGTTTTTTGGTTTTTATTAGTTGGGTACATTCAAATAAGGTGTAATTATTATTAAAAATTACTGGATGTACAATAAAACAAAAATACATAAAATTTATTAAAAACAGGGTAACATGGTAACAGGGTAATAACAGGTAACATGGTAACAGGGTAATATGGTGTATATACATAAATTATTGAAAATATGGCGTATACTTGGCATTAAACCAGCCTGTCTGGGGTACAAAAAAAAAACGTATAAGGCGGGGCTTAACGTGTTAACTTTTGATTTCCAGTGGCATAGTCACAAATGAAAAAAAAATTATAATTCAATGTTTTTTGCCTTTTTAAAGACAAAAATATAATGTTCTCATTCATAGAAATATATGTTTGACAGATTTTTCGTTCTCAATTCTTAAATTTTGATTGTCAGTGACGTAAACATCAGAAATTGAAAAAACAATTTTGATTTTTCTTATGACAAAAATTAGCAGCTGTTCTAATTTTTGTCAAAAATTTTAGTGAGTTTTTATTCCACCATTTTTTTAATATAATATAAACGATTTCCATACACATATGTCTAATAAATGGAAAAATATTTTTTGTAATATTTTCCCCCCTTTTTCTTTTAACTCTTTGTGTCGCAAAATGTTCGATCAGTTTTTGTACCTAGTAGCACAAAATTTAGTGAAGGGATATTTTTTTGATTTGTCTCGAAATTATTATAATTTGGGATATAATTAAAGAAATAATAAATGAATTTTTAACAAAAAACATATCTTTATTGGTTTTTGTCAGGTGGTACCACAGAAGTACCATTGTGACATTTCGTCATTTTTTTTAAATGTAAATATTTATAAAAACAAAAGATTGCTCAGGCTCTAGAAATGAAACAAAAGAAAACAGTTCTTTTTGCTGTTTAAACATAGCGGTACTTCACAAGTCTGACATTGTCATGGGCTTCGCACTTGGTAATCCTTGGTACTACAAATTGCTCAACGCCTCCGTGTACCACGAATGGGCTTATGGTCTGCTGAATGAAGTCGGATGTTTTTTGGAACAAATGGTTTATGTGCTTTTATGCGAACAGCTGGTGAATCATTTCTTTTTCATTTAGGTGCATTTATGATTAGGTTGTTACTAATTTTTCTCCTAAAATCCTTCATTGTTAGTTTGGGTTGGTTTGATTTTGAGTAAACAATATAAGCATTGACTACACATGCGTCAATGAAAAACCAAAATAACTGTGCCACCATTTTTTGCTTTTCCGATCTATTTCGTAAACTGATTTTTTTTTATCAAATAAATCTACCCCATTCATATGAGCATTGTAATCTGAAATCATTTGGGGACATGGGACCTCTTTTATGTCACCGTTTTTTTCTTTACGTTTGACTTGCACCATATTATTAGATCGGTGGAAATTTGACAACAGATGTACACTTCTGTTATCTTTCCATTTGATGGCTATTAAATTCAAGTTACTCACATGAAGATCATAATCTCCTCTTTTCATAAGTTTGTCATTCAAAAACGTTGGTAAATATTTTCTACTAACATTTATGGTCCCACAGCAATAAATCTTTTTAGCTAGTAGTTCTTCATATAAAGGTATACTTGAGAAAAAGTTATCCATATACAAGCGATGACATTTTCCATGCAAACTCTGAGATAGATC
>NW_019419884.1:0-5270 GCF_000390285.2 Anoplophora glabripennis
GTGCACATTCCATTTCATTTCCTCCAAATTGCCCATTTCATATGAGACGCAGATGTCACAATTGTCTTTTTTTGGAGTATAGATACAAATATTTTTTTCTTTCATTTTCCTAGCAAATACTTGTCTAGAAAGAGGTTTTCGGTTTTCCGGAATTTTATCATTGTTAAGGGGCAATGTGTACCAAAATGTTCCTTCTCTTCTAGAGTTTCATTCTGTTGACTTCCTAGACGTGGCTTTTTTAGTAACATGACTGGCAACAAATACTTTCCGTTGATTCCACGTCATCTTTGACCAAAAAAATTGAAACATTTTACGCCTCATCTGTTCTGTAAATAACGAGCATTTTCTTTTTGATGTTTTCTTGCAAAGCGCGGAATTACAAGTAGGTCCTATTTTACGTTCATCTCTAGACTTGTTATGCTCAACTTTGTTTCCTTTCCTAGTATATCCCAAATACCGTTTTCCCAGCATTCTTAGCTTTTGATTCTTTATTTTCTTCCAGTGGGCATTCTTTCCTCCAAAAATTGTATCTTCATCAATATTACTGCTTTCCTGCTCTTCGATCTCATAATCAACAATGTCACTTGCCTGTATCTCCTCGTCATTATTCGATTTCTTTTCATTTTCATCCCTTTGTTCTTGTTCATTCATATTTTCATCACTTTGATCTTGTTCATTCTTATTTTCTTTTCACTTTGTTCTTGTTCATTCTTATTTTCTTCACTTTGATCTTGATCATTCCTATTTTCTTCACTTTGTTCTTGTTCATTCTCATTGGCAGTTAAAACGGGCTGAGAATTTAATATTATTGCATTCATGTCTTCTGCACCAAAAAACAAATTAGATTCCATTTCACAATTGGCGTTATCTGTCTTAGGGCCATCAAGGAACACAATATCTAGCTCTTGTATGTTAATAAGTGGCCCAACTGGTGTTTCTACAGACAATTCGCAACAAATATCTATGTTTTCTAAGTTCGCAAACATTATTGTAGAATCAGGGTCTTTAAATACACTGTCATTTTCAGGTACAAAAACAGTCTCTGTAATCATACAATTTGTACTTTCAGTCTTATCAAGTGGATCAGTCTTATTGATTGCAATTTCTTCATGAGTATTATCTATCAAACAGTTGCCATTAAAAGCGTTAATTTGATTTTGCTGTTCAACCAGTTCCAATATTTTTCTTGTTCTGTTGGACATTGTTCTGCAACAAAATTAGAAAACTAATTTAGTAGCTATAGCCAAGTGATAATATTTCACATTAGGTGTATTTTACTTGGTGTACCTTGCTTTAAATTTTAATTTATGAAAATAAAATTGTAGTTTAGACAGATCTTGTACAAATTATTATTAGCACACTCTATTTAAGAGACTATACACAGGTATAATAAATTGTTCACTTTTGATAAAAAGTAAAAGCAGAAGATAACATTAGAAAACATTATTCTAAACAATATTATACTTATTTATATCAAAACAATATGTCCTATCTAGCACAAATTACATTATGCTAATAAGACCTAACTTAAACAATTCAAAATTTCGCTTGTACAACCGTATTGTTTATTAAATTTGCGGTAATATGTTTATCAATACAATCCTACAATTATCAAGTATATATAAATATTAATTTAGTAAACAAAACTTCTCAATATGTAGCTAAATTTATGAATTTAAGGGAACTCACCTGCTAGCGTGCACATTACAACACAAGTCAATGGCAACTAAACACAATAGGACGTATTGAGGTCCAATAAAAACCGGTTTATGATAGGAGAAATTGCTTTCGCTATTTCCTAATTTATTTTTCTTGTCTGCTGTTAGGATATGTTTTTAAAACAAGCGGACATATTTGAGTTAGTCGAAAATAGCATAAGCCCAAAACAGCTAAATTTGACGATAGGTCATATTGTCAGGACACCCTCGTAAGCTATATTTAGAACATTGTTAAAAAGTTACGTTCTACAATCACCGAATAACTTAATACTCCAGATAAACTAGGGAATAACTTATTGCTCCGTGACTTCCATTATTCTTTGGCGGGTGGTCTGTGTTTGTTTGGCAGAGATAAACATAAATTCCAGTATATTATTTTGTATTAATAATATTAACTGTTTTTGTGTACTACCATAATGGATCTCGCAGATTTAAATGTATTTGGTTCTTATAAAGACGACATTGCCTTACGTGGACAACCAAAAGTTTTTGAAAATCGGTAAATCAGTATAAAAATATTTTGCTTTCAAATTGATGGTAGGTATATTTTTTACAGGTCTAATTATTTTGAAGATGATTTAGAATTTTTTAAACGTTTTCGGTTAAAAAAAGGAGACCTGTACCATGATATTAAATTTAACAAATGTATTGCTTCAATATTACTAGGTAGCTGAATTAAACTTTTTATCAATTCAGCTCTAAAATGAAGAAATCGGTATTTTCGAGAGTTTCCAGTCCATATCGGGACTTTTTGTTCTTTATGTACACCCTGAACTTCAGTCTCCCAGGGAAGTGTAGTAATGATTAATCAACTGAAAGTTCCTTAGAAAGACCATAGGCATTCTGAAATTGCGGTATTAGCATGTCTATGAGAAGTTGAATTTTATCTTTTTTTAGAATTGACTGGAGATCAACACAAAACCCTCAGTATTTGCTCGAATCTTCTACCAGACATTATATAGGAAAAAATTTGGTGCAAGTACAATGTATCCGAATATGAAAAATAACGGCGCATGTTTTTAGAAAAAACTTGGCCTTGTAACAGACACAACCCCGAAAATTTTTTCATTTCATTGCTTGCTGGGCGAAACCTTGCTTCTCTACTATGTCGAGTTTTAGGTCTATTAGTCTTCATCAAAGCTATGCCATAATTGTTTGTGCATTCGACTATGTAGTCCAATATATTTGTAGTGAACAGACTTTCAAGTAATTCCATTAGTGTTGAACATGGACCGATATTTATTTTCGTACGGTTGTTGCTTTCATCGAAGTTGGTCAGGAATTCGAGCAATGGTACTTTCCCATGAATCAGTATCGGAAGGCATTGGCGTAGAACGCCTTGGTGAGTGTGGCGGGGAAGCTTCTGGAGAAACGACGCCATTGTCAGGTAAAGGTTCAGGAGAATCTGAGGTTGTTTGTCGATTCGGTTCTTCCGGTATCAAAGATTTTTTGTTCCTACTAGCAAATACTTTTTTTCTTGATACAGTGGGTTTATCTGAGTCAATCGATGACATACTTTCATCAGATTCTGATGAAGATTTCTCATAGTTCATATCGCAACCGTTGCTGATCTCTTTCATAGGGATCATTATTGTTTTGACCTTCTATCTGAAATTTATAAAAACAACCTATTACTAATAAAAAAACTTTCTAAAAGGAATAACCTATTTTTCATAGTTACCAGATAAAAACTTGTCCTCCCAGGACAAGCCTTTAAGAAAATCCCGACAACATCCGACCGTCATAATTTTTTTTACCAAAGTAACATTATCTACTGATTGATGATGGTTATCATTATACCATTTTCATTTTACTAATAAAACAAGAGCAAAATAATACATTTTTTATTCAAACTTACAAAGTAAAACAAGTTACAACACACTTTACAGGTACTTTTCGCTGCTTTGTATTTTATTTAAAAAAGTTAAATTTTCTGGCAGAAGCACAAAATCATAAAACTCTGAACAGCTCATATTTTTTAAATTATATGTAGTCATGAGTATTCCTTTCACCGAAGATAAAAGCAGCCTATTTCTTTCTTTGGTCCACTGGGCTGCAATAAGTGAATATATTCTTTCCACATTGGCATTGTGAGATGGGATTGCAAAAAGAAATTCGGCTGCTTTTAGTAACTGTGAAATAATTTCTTCAGACATACTTGCATTAAAATATTTTGCCCGTTTTTCGTGAGTAGGCAGATTGTGGTCATCGGAATCAAAATTTTCTGATATATATTTTTTTAAATTACAAAATTCATCAAAAAATATAGATGATGTGATCCTTTCCTAGTGATTTTCCTTTTGATATTAAATATAGTACTGAGGGCGCAACGTCACTGTCCCAATCACACATGGTAATATTTATATTTATGCTCGTCCTCATGAATATTACTCATTAATAACCATTTCGCAAATTTGCTATAATTATTGTCTGAAGTTCGTTGCCCATTTTGTTCATCAAGGAATGTTATTGAAATGTTACATAATATGATTGAAACATAAGTATTTTAAAGTTTCAATGCTGATAAATTTTAATGTAAAATAATATTGCAAACTATTCATATTATATGACACATAAAATATAGCAATATAATTTTATAAAATTTTGTTAACTAGGAACACAGACAAACGTAGTTTACGGATGCAGCATAAAATATTTGCAATAAAGTAACGATACTACTGAGAATTTTCTTTATTTTTTTAAATCGGCTAATAACATTTTTATTTCCAGCTCGTGTTTCTCTGTCAGTCTCTTTTCCTTTCTCCCTGCCTCATCCTTTAATAGATTCATTTGGAAGTCTATATATTCAATTTTTTTTCTGGCAAGTTCCTCGTATACTGTCCCTGAACTTTGTTTCTATAGTTGTGATAAAGTGGATTCAGTTTTATACAGGGTGTCCCGAAATTAATGGGACAGAGCAAAGGTAGATTCCTTACATCAAAATAATGCGATTAAGTCAAATTTACCTTAGTCCATTTGTGGCTAATAAAAAAGTTACAGGGCGTTAAAGTTGAAATTTTGAATTCGAAATTCTTAAAATTCTTAGAAAGTTTTCAAAGGATTCTTTTGAAAATTTGGATTAGAGGGTTTTCTGAGACGAGAAAAACGAATCGGTACTTAATTTTGCTATAGACGCTAGAGGGCGCTACGAAATGTACTCTTGGTTGATAAAAACTGGTTATAACTTTTTTATCAGTGTGTGTACGAAAGTTTTAACAGAAAAATATTGTTCTCCTATCTATTTTTCACAAATAATGGATACTTGTTTTATGTCGATAAATTTAACCGTTTTCGATTTATTTCTTGTTTTTCTATTGGATGCAATAAAATAAAATAAAATAAAAGTTTGTAGTTACTTACGTAAAAAACTAAAGATTATTTTTAATAATAATTTAATTACATTCAGGTGGCTACATTAAATTCTCAATATGACCCCCGTTTACATTAATACACAATCTTATTCGTTTGATAAATGATTGTCTAATATTAAATAGTGTTTCTTCATTTCTTAATAAATTCGTAGCATTTAAAATTGCTTGCCACAGCTCATCC
>NW_019419884.1:6216-7503 GCF_000390285.2 Anoplophora glabripennis
CCCTCCCGCGCTAGCCTAAGGGCCACCTTAGCAAAGCGCATCCCAGGCTGCATAGCCGCACTACCCTACCCAACCATACCACACATAAACATGACACTACCCCCGGGGTTTACACAGACGAGCCGGCGAAGCAAGAAGAGCGCCAGAAGAAAGGGCCCTAGCCGGCGGGGCCCAGCCAGGACAAAAGGAGGTCCCACAAAGCGCCTACACCGGCCGCATTTGCGGTCGGGGTAGACGACGGATGGGGCCCACCTACGAAGGCTGTCCAGGCCTACACGAGATGAGGCAGGATAAAGAGGGATAATCCCCCTCGATCCCAAATCATTGAGGCCAATTTCTAGCCATGGAATAATGGCGCGCGTCTACTATAACCTGAAATCGTTATTAAAAGATCTTTTTTACATTGATCACATTCAAAGTTTTTCATTTTCTGTATCAGAAATCCAGCAAAATATGTCGTTATTTGAAAATATATTTTATTAAAGCAATTTAAATTTGAATTTAACGTTGGTATAACAAAATTGAGTTCACTATCTTCCAAGTTACTTAGCGGGACTACACTGTCAGATGATTGATTGTCTAAAAAGCATTGTAGATTATCCAGAACAGGGTAGCCATCATTTTCAGTATTATTAGTCCTCGAGTTTATTGCAATTAAATTATTGAAAATCTTATGTTGTTTTCCTATTTTTATAAAATTACTACCGAGCAACCTTAAGTTATTTTCCATATCAGAGAAAAATCTTTTTTTAAATATTTTACTGTGTGTTTTACTTTATCTTTAATTTTAAGATTAAACATTTTTAACTTTGCAATGTTATTCTTTTGAACTTTATTTATAAAATACATTTTCTTTCTTTTTCGGTGTTAAATTTTTTATCTTTGTTTCATTTATTGACTTTAAAACACCACTACAAAATATTCGTTTTTTGTTCGATAATTTAGTATCTGAACTAAAATCTAATTTTCTTTTAATGCAATTAGAAGTTGATGGCTTTTTTAATGAGATATTTTTCTTTAGGCAAAAATCACTATTTTTTTAGGTGCCATAATGTCAAAGTGATTGAGATCGAGTAATGTAAAATGCTCAATGAAATGTAACAGTAGATAGTTATATTGTTAATATATATGTATAGATAGAATACATAATTTTTTTTTATTTTGGTCAGGAGTTACAGCAATAGGAACTTCAAGCTCGAAATTAACTTCATCTATATTTGACATGTTCAATGTATGGTCGTTCTCCTGAAAAACCTAAATCTATAAGATTTTAAACAAAAAATAATA
>NW_019419885.1:0-2698 GCF_000390285.2 Anoplophora glabripennis
CAAACTTTGATATTGAGGAAAAATGGAACTTTTTCATATGTACGTTTGTAAAGAATCTCTTAAGAAGTGTAATTTCAATGCATCGGAAGTGCATGGTATTTTACTTAAATTAATACCCATTCCGCTACAATGAGAGAAAATTAATTTTCTAGCTTCATCGGCTGTTTTGCCTTGCTTATTTAATATCCGCGTATGAGAGAGGCTCGCGCGCGGCTCATAGCGCTTTATTAACAATTAAAAAACAAGGCTTTAGAATAATGCGAGTCCCAAAAACTCATCATCACCTTGTAGGGGGATGTTCAAACTTTAATTTAGGTGCCTGGCAACATCAAAAATACCTATTTTTAACCCGGAAATCGAATAAATGTTCTTTAATAAAAATCAAATGTATTTGATACTATTGCCCTTTTATTTTTTTTCTGCACTCTATTCGTACAATTTTGAATTAAATAAATAAAATTATTATGAATTATGAAAATTAAATAATCAATTTTTATATTATTTTACGAGTAGTAATAGTACTTAGAATGCTAAATTTAAAGAACATAAGTTGAATCCGCTAGACGAAATAACAAATCCGCGTATGAGAGAGGCGCGCGCGCGCTTTATTAACAATTAAAAAACAAGACTTTAGAATAATGCGAGTCCAAAAAACACTTCATCATCTTGTAGGGGGATGTTTAAACTTTAATTTAGGTACCTGAAAACATCAAAAATAACAATTTTTAACCAGGAAATCGGCCGTTAAAAATCGTAATTTTCACATTTTTAGCAATTTAAATTGTTTATAACTTTAAAACTATCAATTTTAGAGGCATAGAGCATAGGAACTTTTTTGTTTATAATGTGCCAAAAAACCTAAAAAAAATTTCCGGAGTGAAAAAACCTATTTTTACAATTTATTTAATAAAGGTTTGTTTAAACAAATGGGCACCAGATTTCCGGCCGGCATCATGCCGATTCATGTTAAGAAACATTTCACGAATCTGAATATGCAAACAAATCGAGTCGGAAAATTTCTCCCACGAATGCGAGGTTTTCGCCTTGTCTATATTGTATTTCCAACAGTCCCCAATTTGACCGTCAATTATTTAATTTATATCAGTATCATTCAAGCAGCTGAAAATTTGTATTTCATATAAAAACAGATATTTGATTTAAATCCGGTTTATACAGGGTGTTTCTGAAATAAGTGCGTTCCTTGAAAATGGCGATAGAACGTACGAAAATGAGTAACTTTTATTATGCAACTGTTTTTAAATTGAAAAAATAAAATTTATATGAAGGTTTAAACAAATTTAGAGCCGTACTTGGTGCAGCATCCAGCTGCACCTTTGATATCGAAGTTGCCGCGCGGCGCTGTGAGAAAGCGCTGATGACAGTTTTGATGGTTTAAAGGAGGAGGGCCCCTAAGGCTTTTTGGCCTAATTTATTTTTGGCTGAAAAAAAATAAAATTTTTTTAGTACCTACTAGCAATACTGAATCGTTTCCACCCTAAACGGATCAACCCCCTCACCCTCCTTTCACCCCTTTTCGCGCTTGTAGCGAGTCAGAAGCATTCTAACCATGCATGTGCACAAGATGCACAGGATCGGCTTACATTTATGATTAATTTTTTTAATTAGTAATATAAATTGCGTAATTATACAAATAAGTGTTTGTTTAATGCTAAAAAAATAAAAATTTTCGCAGTAATGTTCATAATACTAATTCAAATTTCAATTTCTACACAGGGTGTAACTTTAAGTGGAGGTGAGTTTTTAGGGGGTTATAGTAGGTATTCTCCAAAACACCAACCTAAAATTAATGTTCTTTTAAATAAATCTCCTTTAATCAGTTTTTTAAATCGCACTTAAGACCAGAATTGTAACAATGCTTTTACTTTTTTAAATCAACTGTATGAAACTAATAAAGTAAGTCCTGACAAGAATTTTCTAATATTTCTTAAAATTAAATATTTTTTGCATTATTCATTTAATATTAACTGATATTGGTATGCGGACAGGCATGTGACACTAATAATTATAAGTAAAACTAATTTATATTTTAAAATAATTAATTATTTTTGCTGTTATAAAACGGCCAATAAAAAAAATAAATAAAAGTACTTGCTAATCTGATAGATTTAAATTATCTTTTAAAATAATTACAAATTTTTCATAAAAAATATTTGGTACTATTTTTTAAAGTACTGTGTTTACTTTGTGAATCTCTATGTCAATGACCTTTGACATTGACCTAGTTTAAGTTAGTTATGCTACGGTCACTTTACATATTCCAATGAAAGAAGCATTTGCACACCGCGAAAGCTGTTCAATCTGTTTTGACTGACAATTTCGTAGCCGCGCGCGTTTATACGATTGGAATATGTAAGGTGATTTTACAACTTAACTTTGTAACACGGCTAGATAATTTCGCAACTTTCTACGTGTTAAATTAGTGTTAAAGCAAGTACAACATTTCACAGAAGAAAATGTAACAAAACAGCTTGTAAGTCACTCTAACAACAACGAAATATTGAAGCTAACAGATAAGAAATATAAAAATACCTAATATTTTAAAGGTTTAAAAAATTACTCCGCACAGGACGACAGTTTAGTTACTATGTAATGATATCCGATTAACAATGCTTCCACACCCGGGCGAACTGGTCTGTGCATTATGTCACCACAATTCACTGGAGCTGGCCTGACAATG
>NW_019419885.1:5585-7473 GCF_000390285.2 Anoplophora glabripennis
ATCATATCTTTAAGAGTTGTAAGCTCAGAACATTAACAAAAACTCCTTTTTTTCGCAAATACATGGTTACAACTTTTGTCCAATAGATGTCCACAGATACCTTTCTAATTTTAAGAGATACAAAAAATGTAGAAATATGCAGAATTTTATGCCGATAATGAATTCGTTTTTAAACCTAGACAGAAGATATTCGAAGAAGACCGATTTTATGCTAGTCGTATTTCACTTGTTTTCCAAAATTTTAGAACAAAAATGTGGTTATCTATTTATGAGAACCCCATATATAGATTATACATCGTCATATAGAGAATTTCCCTTTTCTTCTAATGAGGCAAATATTCAATATGGAGTACTTAACAAAAACAAACGTTTAGCGCACATTCTTAGATTTCAAATCATTTTAGACCAGACTACACATTTTTGTCCAAAAATTTTGAAAAACAAATGAAATACGACTAAAAAAATCTTTATTTTCTACAACAAATGTTAAAAAATTTATATTTTAATCCACCATAAAAGCTAATAAGAGTTTTTTATGTACATATAATTATAAGATCTGACTTCACCAATACCCTTTACAATATTCAGAACTACCATAGAGAATGAATTCGGCATGTGTTAATAAAAAATACGTGGGAGGCGCAGCTCATAGACATTAAACAGTAAATTTATTTTTAGAACTAGAATTACTCAGGGTCGAAACAATAAAAAATTCTTAAAGGAAGTAATACTTGGTGAAAACCCCAATCCTTCACCACAAAAATGTATTTAGGTATTCCACCGACTCCAACACTAAATTATAAAAAGCGTGGTAAAATTATTTTTCTTTCTTTTGATTTATATTTATAGATATTAACAAAAAATTCAATATTTGTCTCGCACAAGTATTAGTAAATAATTAATAAATAACACACACAACAATGCACATGATATCTGAAGTAAGTTCCTAAAGTTTTTTTTATAACACCACCGAATATTGTATAGGTGGCACCCCACACTAGGTGGTATTAGGTGCAGAAAAGTGTAAAAACAGTTTGATGTAGTGGAGGCGAAAGATGAACACCAAACAATAGTATGAGTGTAATAGTTTTTATGACAATTTTTACAGTATAACATATCTATTGCTCATGCTAATATTAGTTGTGTTAGTGTTTTGAATTTCGGTACCTATTGGCTGTATAGGCAAAATTGTAATAACTGGGTGTTATTGTTTGTAGTGATCAGTGCTTTATTACAATCGCGAATAACTACAGCAATCACGAATTGGTGGACATGCCAATAACACACGATGAATTTAGACAAAATGCTATGTCGCACAACAAACGCAATCAATCGTATTTCATTTCGCCGTACTTCAAGTGCTGCAAGATTTATACGTAGTATTCAACAAACAAACCCATATGTTCGCACTTATTAAATAAGATTTAATAATTTATTTGTCTTAATTTCCTGCATTACATAGTTTAATATTACAATATAGAGTTGCCCTTAAAAGGTACCTTGCAACTATTTAGACACTGCATACAAAGTTATTGTTTCCAAAACTTCCTCTTTGCTGTTTGATTTAGGTACTCTTCAGAATCAACAAAAAACTTTTTTTAACCATCATATAAATAGTTAATTTGGTAGCAGTAGATTAAGCTTCTTATAATTTTGATGATTTTAAACTTAAATATATCACAGATTTTGAGAAAGAAAATAAGATATTTGTGCGGAGATAGGTTTGTAAACAAAAAAAAAAAGGAATTAAAAGATTTCGAATAACAAAATAAAAAAAATTAAATGAATATAGTGTCGTCTTCATAGCTCCTGGTCATATTCTTGTCTGTTGTTGGCCATACAACGTTATTTAAGATATTTTTGTATAAATCTTGTTCTGGTGATTTTC
>NW_019419886.1:0-7497 GCF_000390285.2 Anoplophora glabripennis
TACCAAAGCGTAAAATTATGATAAGGTTAAAATTTTAGACAGAAAAACACATATTTTAGGAACATATTTATTTCACATACATTAGAAAAAGCCGAATGGTCAAATATGTCAAATCGTAGAAAATTACATGCATTAACATTATTTTATAAAATTATAATGAACAGAAGCTCCCTTTGATTTTGGAAAAAAATTACATATCTTACAAATATTCACAGTACAAACACTCGTCAAAAAACTGCTATAGATATTAAACTCCTATTCATATCAGATATCAAAAGAATATAATAACATTCCTGTCTCCCTAAAAGATATCTCTTTAGCCTCATTTAATAAAAAAATATTTAAAATTATATTTAATGACCAGTGCTCAAAGTTAAGTAAGTACGTAATATTAAGTTTATATATCTAAATTTAAGTTAAGATTATTTGTACAGGTTTGGTTATTGTTTTTGTTAGATATTATACATAAAGGCATTGTATATTTTTTAAATGTTTCATATATACTGTTTCTATTTTGGGTATAGATTGGGAAAAATGTAAAAAAACAAATTTTATTTTTCTAGGTCTTTGAGGAAGAACAGCTTCAGCTGATCAATGACCTATTGACCATACTAATTATAGAACTATAATTTGTAATTTTGGTCAATAAACCTTATTATTATTATTATTAATANGACGAAAACAAAGATGACCACCGGTCGCTGAATTACATGTGGAAGTGGATGTTATTTATGGAAGGGCGAAACCGGCGGTGACTATGAGACGCCTTCATTATAGCCATCCTTCTCTATCGCACGGATTTCTATGACTTACTTTATCGCTCCACGTAACGGCCGATGAACCATGAGGACTTTCCGTACCTGTATGTACAATAGATACAAGTCTCATTAAATCAATTTTAATGTCAGCAACTAACTAGTATCAGATTGTATCCATTATTAGTCACATATCCGATATTATGATTTAATAACTTTGAAACTGTTGTTTTGTCGTTCTCATACAACGTACTGTAACAGAAGGGTAACGGACTGTTGATTTAGTATCTACTTCTTCGAATACTGTCATACAATTACTGTTTTCGTTGGTACAGCTTTGGAAAGGAACCGACGCATCATATTTGTGTGGTATTTTGAGTATAATAAGATTCAATCAACCCTTCCAACCTTTCAGTTAAACACTAAAAAACCACCTCTAAAACATAAAAATTACCTAAAATTCTACATTCTATGGATTTAAGTCAAAATCAAATCAACATCTTCCGCGCGGGGACCGCGAGATAAACTCACCCTGTACAGCAGACAAGGGAGTGATACAAGTTTTTTCAGTAGGGCGTAAACCTAAATTCCCAACCCACAGACACTGTGCATGCACAGTACAATCCACACCTCCAATGCCACAAGCATATCCTGGACATACGAAGACAAAATCCGTCCTATTGTTACTACCCGTCATTAATTTATTGCTTATTGTTTAGCATATTTTATTTTTCTTTCCATAAAATTGAATTTGTCTATATTCAATTTATTTTCCAAATATGTATATCAAATTTTGCGCTATAACTATGAAATGGAGGGAGACCTGATGATCGCGAGGAGAAACATTAAAAAAATATCCTCGGAAAACTCGTTCGCTCGCTTGCAGTGCTAAAAAGTTACGAAACTTCCGAGAAAACTGTAGAAGGGTAAGTCAAACTCCACTATCATTCAATAGTGTTTCGGTGTTTAGTTAGTGACAGTGAATGATTCTCGATAAAGATTATACAATCCAGTAATTAACAGAGTTACAGGACTCTGGGAACCATAGATGTCAGAAACCTTTACTCCACGAAGCAACACAATCGGTTACAACTTTATACTTACTGAATGCGGCCCTGCAAGGGAGTCCATCTGCAATCATGATATAAAGGAAAGATGTGAAAGCAGTTGTGTCAAGAGAGTCGCTTATATTTTATATAGAGCTTAGAGTAAATCAATACAGTCGTTTTTAGTTATTCTCTTTCGTTTTGTGTCTCTTTACGATCTATGTAGAAGATTATCTTCTCTTCATTTTCCATTTATACGTATATTTAAAGATAAATATCTAAATACCATTGAAGTATTTTCATTTTTCTCAACTCATTTGCAACTACCTTCACAGGTTGTTGGGCCATATCGAAAGAGAAGCCCACCAAATGTAAAGTTGTAGCAAATTTTGGGGCTTCAGAAAAAAAACGTTTTCTAGTATCCATCAAAAACTGCAGGTCTATAGGATTAAATTTTTCTTCAGGATACACTTATGATATTGAGTGGGTGATCGATATTTAGGTCTTAGTGGTAGCTTTCCGGTGTTCCTCAGATGCTAAAAGTTGTAAGAGCTGCTTAAACTCATTTCCAGGGCTCTGTGAAAAACTTATTGATTACGAGTTACTTTTTAAGTTTTAGGTTTAACAAACCACTTTTTTGTAAACTTGTGAACTAAATTAATTCTTACACCGATGTAGCGGGTACTTCGAGGTTACTTATTTGCCTTTTGGGATACCAACCGCCTATCTAAGCATCACAGACCTTATTCGATGAATGCATTTGTTTTATTTTAGTGATTTAATTGATCTACTAATAACTGAGTTCCATGCGTATTATTTTTCTTCTTGCGCTCTAAAGAACAAGCCCAGACTGATTATATTAATCAGTGGATCTAGTTTCCTTATTTTCTTTAATTTCATAAGTATATTTTTTCGTTTTGGAGGTTTATGTAGGACACAGTGAATTCCCTGCCAACTTAATAAAACAGTTCCTGCACGTTCAGCTTAAAATAATTAAAATTTTAATAAAAGCGAGATTTGGTCGGTGAGGACCCGCGCGTGAATCCAGAAATAAATACGAGCGCAGCGGAAGTGGATAGGAGTAGGCAGACACAGGAAACGCAGACCTGTCTCCTGATTATTTATTATTATGGCGTACGTAGTAAGGGATCCATTGTGTTCCCCAAAACTTGCTGCCTTTTATTACTTTTTTATTATACTGGAGATTGTGGCCTGGTAATACCAGTTAATAACCGATTCGAAATTAAAATTTCCACATTAAGCCGTAACAAGCGGCCATTAATTTCTTGTTACCTCAACTTACAGAGATTAATGATAAATGTTCCAAACGATTAAAAAGTAGTTTCAATTTATTGAAGAAACGATGAGTAATATTCATAAAACTGCTTAAAAGTTGTGTTTAATAATAACATTTCTATTGTTGGAATGAATGTTGTAAATGTTTGTATATCACAGAAATAATTAAATATACAGGGTGTTCAGAAAGACCTCCCGTAAATGGATGTCTCATAAACAACGCATACATTCTTAGTAATATTTTAAACTCTAATTAACTTTATATCAAAATTTTAGTGATTGTCGGTGACTGTAGTTAGTAATGATTAATTACAGTCACTAAAATTTTGATATAAAGTTAATTAGAGTTTAAAATATTACTGAATGCATTGTTTATGAGACATCCATCAATAAGTTTTGATATAAGCCTACTTTGAGTTACTTATTTTCTACACCGTAATATTATAAGAGTTCAATTAAAAGCCATTTTTCACGAAAACCGTCCACATTAGGAAGTTCTAACAAGAGTACATTATTTTTAGAAAATAAAATTGTACATTAGACATTGGAGCCCGAATGCTAAAAAATCTAACCTCAAAAAAATTTGAACTTAAAATATAATACGAATGTAGCATAACTACCTCCCTCTATAAAATATACAAAAAATTATTAGACCAGCGTATTTGGCGTCCTTAAAAACCTCGGAATACCAAATTTCATAAAAATATTTCGCACTGTTTGAAAATTTTAATTATAATTTTATTTAAAAAAATTTACTTTGTCGCTCTGTATCTCTAAAACAAGAGGAGATAGACATATAGTTTATAGGACAAAAAATTCTTATTTTTAGTCGTACCCCCTGAATTTACGGGAGGTCTTTCTCAACACCCTGTATAAACACCAATACCTAGGTTAAACATTTCAATTGCCACTAATGTATCATTTTTACTTTTAACTTCATTGATGAAATTATATCATTTTTTCTGCATTTTTTGACGCAAATACTTCACCTTAAACATAACTAATCATCAAACTCCAATTCCATTAAGATTCTATTCTATTTTAGTTTTCCGTGATGCAATTTGTTATTTGCTCTAACTATTCANAACAACGCATACATTCTTAGTAATATTTTAAACTCTAATTAACTTTATATCAAAATTTTAGTGACTGTAATTAGTCATTACTAACTACAGTCACTGACAATTACTAAGGCACATATATCAATAAGTTTTGACATACTTAAGTTTACTTTTAGAAAAGTCACTTATTTTTTATGCACCGTTATATTGTAAGAGTTCAATTAAAACCGTCTTGAAAACCGTCCACATTAGATAGTTCTAACAAGAGTACATTTTTTTAGAAAATAAAATTGTACATTAGAAATTGGTGCGCGAATGGTAAAAAAACTAACTTTAAAAAAATTAGAACTTGAATGTAATACGAATGTAGCATAACTAGCGCCCTCTATGAAATATACAAAAAATAATTAGATCAGCGTATTTGGCGTCATTAAAAACCCCGGAATATCAAATTTTATAAAAATATTTCGCACCGTTTGGAAATTTTCGGAATCGTGAAAACAAGAGATAGACATAAGTAGTTCATAAGACAAAAAATTCTTATTTTTTGTCGTAATATCACTCCCTCTATTTACGGGAGCTGTTTCTGAAACACCCTGTATAAAAAGTTTAAACTATAAATGTATAAGCTACAAATAATAATTATTTTGTCAGTATATTTTTCCTGTACAAAATAACGTTGATTATAATTTTCCTCACAATTTTACTTAAAACACAGGCCGACAAGAAATATCGTGTGTTTTTGAGACGTGACCCTACCTATCTTTAGTAAAATTTTCCGCTGAATTCTAATATGAATAGAATTCTGACGTGTGGATTTCTCCCACATACACTCAATTCTCCTCAAAAATTAAAATTAAAAAAATCCAGACTAGCCATCTAACCCACCTATTTGTAATATTTTCCGCTAAATCCGAAAATGATAAAAAGAAAATTTTCGGACGTATGTATTCTCCCCCACACACCCTCAATTCCCCCCAAAAATTCAAAAAATCCAAACTGGCCATCCAACCTTACCTATCTTAAAAAAAAATTCCGTTGAATCCAAAAATGATAAAAAAAAATATGACGCGTGGATTCCCCTCCACACACCCTCAATTCCCCCCGAAAATTAAAAAAAAATCCAAACTGACTATCCAACATACTTATGTTTAGTAAAATTCGCTGAATCCGAAAATGGCAAAATAAATAGTTTGGGATCGTCAGGTCCAGGTTATAACTTACCCTGGGTTGGTAGACGCCTAACATACATATTTTAGAAAATACCTAACTTAAAGTTATTTCAGAGCATAAAACATTTTGTAAAAGAGTAAGCTTTTATTCAAAAATCTGTTAACCGCAATTTGTAAATGCTATCTGGGGGCGAGTATAAGTGTACGAGCAAAGGGAACTTTTGGTTCAAAATTTTTATTTTTGAAAGTTTTTTTGCCATTTTCAGATTCAGCGAATTTTACTAAAGATATATGTAGGTTGGATGGCCAGTTTGGATTTTCTTTTTATCATTTTCGGATTCAGCGGAAAATGTTACTAAAGAAGGTTCGTTGGATGACTGGTTTGGATATTTTTAATTATTGAAGGGTGTGGNGGGGGGGGGGGGATTCAGACGTCAGAATTTTTTTTTTATCATTTTTGGATTCAGGGGAAAATTTTACTACGGATAGGTAGGGTCACGTCTCAAAAACACAAGATTCTTTTGTCAGTCTGTGTAATTAGCGATTTTTATAAATTTCTAAATTTTAATTTAATAGGCTTACGGAAACTCTGAAGTGTCTTATCTTATTGTTTAGATGGCTTTGCCAACAACGGTCAATAGTATCAGTTACAATGCGTAAACCTCAACAGTTTATATCGTCATTAATTTTCATCAATTTTCCAGATAGATATGTAAATTTTAGGATACAACCAAACTAGGTAAAATCGGACATATCCAATGTAGTCCCAATAGTATATTGATTGTTACCAATACTTTAAATTTCAGTGTTATTCAAGTTTTGATGATGAAAGTGAGTAACAAATAGATCATGAATAATTTTGTCAGTATTGTGTAAATTATCGAAAGAAGCAAGGACTGTTAAATAATACTTTGATTATTTTAAATTTAGGGAATGCACATGCAATCTAACATTTTATATAAACTTTTTTTTAAATTATATTTAGAAGCGCGCTTTGTTTTATTAGTTATTTTTGTAAAACATATCAAACACAAAGAACATATCTTAAATTGTTTATAGGATGAAATTTTCAGTATTTTAAAAAACTATGTAAAAATAGACAAGGTGCGCCATAAGAAAATGTACCTCTTAATTTATTGGTAAAAATGCATGCAGCAGACGCCTTTATTTATTTTTTGTGGTGCAAAAATATTTTTAGTATTATTAGTTTTTTTTTTGAAATCTTGCGCAGAAAAAAGATATTTGTGTAAAAAAACTATTTTCAAATCAATAACTGTAACATTTATTTAAATTGACTGGATTATTTGAACATCCGAATAATGTATTTATTTTATTTGACAAATCGTTTTTTGAAAAAGCCTAGGTATTGATCTATCTAACATTATTACTTTTTATATTGCAACAAATTAAATGTTGAAATTTATATTGGTTATATTAAATACTTCCTCTTGTTTCAAACAATTACTTATCTGCTTAAAGTAATTTGGTTCTTTTAAATTACAAATTACGAATATGTTTTTTGTACCAAACAGGTATTATTATCTAAAAATATGTGTGGTGTTCAATTAAATAATTACGTTTATTCGGTATAAATAAAAATAAATTAAAACAAACAATATTTTTTAAAGTTGAATAAATATTTTCAAATGATCATATAATGGAGTTATGGGTAATCCTGCCACCGTATAGTTTCGGATCTCTGATATATGAAATCCATTTCCCACAGAATTTCATGTCAATGTGACTCATGAATTAAGTTGGATCTATTTAAGTATTCAGCTGTTGGTTCGAATCCCTCTTTAGCAGATCTGTGCTGTGCATGTGTCTATCTGCCCATCAGAGGGTTGTAGAATAATCCAAGAGGGTGCAGGTGTATCCGGTGGGAATTTGCAAGACCCATCATCAAAAGAAAATAAAAAAGTGTATTATATATTACCTATTACTTTTTTTCATTAAATTTTCATGTGGAACCAAAAAGGGGTTTATATTTAATTCAATGAAACTATCAGTTTAACTTCAAGTACTAAAACAAAAAAATAAAAATAATTATAACTATATTCGAGAAATACTGAAAGAAATACAACTTATTTTTTAAATGCTTGGAAATATTTACAAGAAGAAAGTTTATCTGAACACTACGATATTCCAAATTCATTTTTTTAATGAT
>NW_019419887.1:0-2218 GCF_000390285.2 Anoplophora glabripennis
TCTGTAAAACGTATATAATTCTAATTCTGTAGTTTGCATGTATTAAAATTCATATACAGGGTGCCCAGAAATAAGTGCTAAAAAGTACAACAAGAATTTAGCTCATCAAAAGCAACAATTTTTGTCTAATAATTTTGCCTTTCCTTGTTTCGTACGTTACGTCATAAAATATTTGTAAAATTATATACAGCATGTCCACGGTTAGAGTGGAAAAGAGGGATAAAATAAAAATTGTTTCCCTCTCTATTTATTTTATTTTATTCTTCGTTTTAGGAGAAAAAGACATTCTTGATTAAAATTTTTGCTTGTTGGCATGAAGAACTTTCATCTTGCATGTACATGGTGATCAGAAAATCGGTAAATATAAAAATCGTTTAAGAATAAACTGCCTTTGTTTTTAACAATACAGAAATATGTTATTAAGGAAAGTTACTTAGATTTGAAATTTATATCATAATTTCAATTTGTGTACCAATCGGCCTACTTTGATAGAAACGGACAGTAAAACATTTTTATTGTTTATTTTACGAGAAAAAGACACCCTTAATTAAAATATTTTTGCTTGTCTTTGAAATGCGGTTGGCAAGGAGAAAAAAAAAGTTTGACAACAGCCGTCATAATGAAAAGCTTTTGAGTAATAGTGACAGTTATTCTTAATATACTTACGATGCAGGAAAAATTTATTTAAGTTCTTCATACCAATTATATTTGAATGATGAGGAAAAAGACAGTTTATTCTTGAACGATTTTTATATTTACCAATTTTCTGATCACCCTGTACATGCAAAATGTTGCTGGTATTCAAAACATAGGCGATTTAGATGTTTCTTTGACAAATATACTACTGGCAAAGCTGTGATGCTGACCTGACATAATTTATTATTTTTTATGCATTTTATAAAAAAAATACAAAAATAAAATTTTAGAAGAAGGGAGCAACTTAAGTAGGAATTTTTATTTAAAAATCTCTAAGTTGTGTTGTCTACTTGAACAGTTTTTTTTTGTTAATAATTTTATAACTACTTTTTTTGTCTTACTGTCTTAGTCACTAAGTTCGTTCGACATAATTACATACAATTGGGCACCAAAAGACTGCTAAAATCGCAAAACAAATGAAAACCCGTTCCATTACAGGCATATCGACCAGGTTAATTCAACAGAGCAACCCAAACAATTGACAACTTACAGAAGCGGACTAGGTCGATTTGATTATCGCTTCGGCGTAAACTCGAACGAGGGTAAAAGTTGATTTCGATGTGGTCTATAATTGGATTCTCTCTTGCACTCTACAACACGATTGAGCCTTGCCGTCTTTGAATTCGTTCAAGACCGACGCCCCTACAGCAAATTTGAGAATCTTTTCATCTTGTAACGATTTCTTTCTTATCAGCCTTGTAAAAGTGAAGTACGTTCCGGTGTAGTTCTAAAACACTTTTCTTATCTCGAAGCGGTTTAAAAAGTTCCTCGGTGTTTCAGCACGTATCTGAAAGTTCGATTGGCAGCTGTGGATAACTTCTTTTCCATTGTGCTCTGAATATAAAGTTGTAAGAAACATTCCAGGGCACAAATCGTGTATCTGTTTATTTCATATTGTCAGTAATCCGACGTTTATTACATACAGAGGGTTATTCTCATAACATACTACCCGCCTTATGTTTTTTTGACTTCCGGTGTAGAAAAAATGTATTTTAGGAAGACTTTCACAACTTGTACTAAAAGTCCTTTTAAAAAAAAATCATGTAAACATATACAGGGTGGTCCGTAAGAAATGGTCCATAGAGTCATACTAGATTTTTTACTTCAAAATATTACGATTGGAGCCAATATGCCTTAATAAAATGTTGATAACAAAAAAGATACAGGGTGTCAAAGTTGGAAATTAAAAATTGAATTTTCGTAATAATTATAATATTTTTGAGTGTATGAACGTGAAAATTTAGGGGTAGATGTTTCTGTATACGAGAAATCATAATTTGTTATCTATTTCGATGTATCTTCTAGAGGGCGCCACATACGCCGTGTTTATGACGTAAATACGAGCATAATTTTTTTATCCACAACGTTAACGCTTCTTTTTTTTTTAAATCTTAAACCTACATTATTTTCGTGAAAAAATGGTATACTTGTCATTAGCTCTAGAAATTGTCCGTTTTCAAGAAAAACGCATTTCAACAATCTGCTGCATGTTTCATTACAGGAAATTTTATCGTAGTGTGCG